>NC_048233.1:63750284-63925133 GCF_002007445.2 Ailuropoda melanoleuca | reverse complement strand
CTCCCGGGCCGAGAGTGTTACTGCAGCTCAGAGCGGCGCCTCATTGACAAAGAAAGCACGTAGCTACCGGAGCGGGCGAGGGAGGCGAGGCAGGAGAGGCCGGAGGGGACTCACCTCTCCTCCCCCTCATTTCCCTGCCAGTCTCCCATCTAGAGGAGGGGAGATGGCCAGGAGAGCTCCTCCGGCCCCAAAAGGGGGGGGGGGGGGGGGGGTAGATGGTCATGGTCAACGTACTGAAGAGGCCAGTAAGCTCCTCGGCCTGGATTTTGGAAACCCATGGCAGATAGGAGCGCGCGCTTTTTGCTGTTTGTTCGCTACTTCTCCTCCGAGGGGCCGGCGGACACCTGCATGCCTGGTTTACTACCCCTGAGGAGCTAAAGCGACCATGGCCTAGTTGCAGTAACACGCTGGACTAAAACACGTCCTAAATATTTACTGCAGCCATACTATGTGCAAAGGAAAATCTTTTCATAAAAGTCCCTTCCCGCGAGTAGAATTGGGCAGTCACTACCCAGTAGAACAAAAAGCCTCCGAGTCAGCCGAATTGGCCTGCTTGTCCGATTGCCAAGCTGGATGACCTTAGGCAAGTTACCTCGTTCATCAGAGCTTCATGCTTCCCTCAGTCAATCAATATTGAGAGCCCACTGCCTGCCAGCTACTGTGTTAGGTACTGGGGATATAAATGGTGAGCAAAAACACAGGTCCCTGACCTCAGGAAGCTCAAACTCTATTCATTCCACAGTACTTACTGATTGCCTATTGTGTGTCAGGCACTGTTTTAGACACTGAGGACAACAGCCACAAACAAAATCCCTGCCCTCCTGGAGCTGACATTCTAGTGGAAATACACTGGCAATAAACAAATAAGTGATAGATAATCTGTCAGCCCATGATAAATGCTATGGAGAAAAATGAGTATAAAAGAATGAAAAGCAGGGAGGGAGTGTTGCAATTAGATGGGGTAAAGGAAAGCCTCACTGAGAAGGTGACATTTCAGCAAAGAGCTGAAGGAAGTGAGGGAATAAGTCTCACAGGGAGAGCATTCCAGGTAAAGGAACAGCAAGAGCAAAACCACAGAAACGGAGTGTGCCTGGTGTCCCCAAAGCACTTCGAGCCAGCTAGTGGGTGTGGAAAAGTGTTATATCTCACTCATTGTGCATCAGTAGGATAGAAATAACACCATATTTCATCTAAGACACTCATTTTTTTACATATGAACTTCTCAGACGTCAGATGTGTTTTATAATGCATCTAAGATTTGTTGAAATACAGAATGCCTTCTTTGGGTCATTATTATTTAAGATGCTGTTCAATTAAATTAGTTCTGCTGTTTTTAAGAAACTTATTCTAGTTGAGGCAAGAAAACAGCTCAAAGAACCAGTTTGAGCCACTGATGAGGAAGCCAGTCCATGGCCATGATTCCAGTAGCATCACAAGGCAGGAGGAATGGTCTTGGCAGCAAGCGGTGATGCCAGGGAGAGGGAGGGGGACGTTGGTGGCCTGAGATAGAAAAGATCCAGAAAGGGAGAGGCTGTGGGCAAGAGATAAGATCAGACTACAGCTGGGTTCTCCATGATCATTTAGAGAAAAAAGAGAGGGGCGCCTGAGTGGCTCAGTTGGTTGAGTGTCTGCCTTCAGATCAGGTCATGATCCTAGGGTTCTGGGATGGAGCCCTACGTTGGGCTCCCTGCTAAGCTCCCTGTTGGGCTCCCTGTCTCCCCCCCCCCCACCGTCCTCTGCCTCTCTCACCGTCTGCCTGCGGTTCCCCCTGCTGTGCTCTCTCTCTCTCTCTGTGTCAAATGATTAAATAAAATCTTTAATAAGAGAGAGAAAAGAGACATTTGGGGGGCAAATTCCTTGGGGTTGAGATATAACAAATGTGTATTTCAAAAGCATGTCTTCTATGTGTTAATTGGGATTTTCCCTTCAAAATTATTTGCCAGACTTAGACAAGATATAAATTTCCTTTCAGTGATATCGGTTGTTAGACGCGTTTCATTGAGTTTCTCTGCCTGATGAGGCTGGCGTCCAGAGCAGACACGATTCTTGTCCTTAGGAAGCCCGCAGTCTAGTGAAAGGAGCCGCCGGGAGACAGGAGGGCACCCGGTGGAGGCACGCACCGCACGCCCATCAGCGCGGCAACGTGGGGGAGGGGTGGCTCTTGGTGCCTGGAGGAGGAGTTTGCCAGGCCAAGCAAACGGCAAGGTGGAAAGGCGGGAACAAATTTGTAGCGTTTTCAGAGGAAGAGCAAAGTACCCGGTGAGGGCCGCACAGAGGGCACTTGGGGAGACCCGGCTTTCAGGCAGGCGATCCACGTCGGCGCCGATGTGGAGAGGCCGAGTTTGTACCTCATTCTCATCCAGTAGGAACAACTGCGGGAAAGTTTCCTGCCGAAGCAGGAAGCTTGATGAGATCCCTGTCCTTGATTGATAATGAGTCAGAGCCCAGACTCCGAAACTCGAAACTCGACTACTTAGATATGTAAATTCAGGCTCTGTCATCTACCAGATGTATAACTTTGGACAAGTCACATATTCTTTGTATAACGCGCCTATAACCCTGGAAATGATAAGACTACCTACCTCATTGGGTTGTTTTAAGATTGAGTTGATATATGTCAGACATTTAGAAATATACTTTACACACAGCAAGTGCTCAGTCAATCTCAATCTTATATATTATGTAACAACTGCATCTCTCCTAACCCATAAACCCTTTGGTTAACTTTAGTTGCTTGAAACTAAGGCTCTGGGACTTTCCCTGTGTGGGATATCACTACATAGCTTAAGAAGCCTGTGTCTTTATGCAAAGTGTTTTGTTGGTCCAGGGGTAAAGATCAATCTCCAGATGGTGGTTTCTGGCCCTCAAAGGAGATTTCCGACATTGCCTTAGAGGGAAGATACCTGGGCCTCTGTTTCATTCCTTTTGCACTAAGCAGATCTCCCTGCTCTAGCCCTAATCTCTATCACTGACACTCCTTGCTTGTTCAAAGCCCGCGTCTACACTGAAGTCCTTCTTTTGTGTACCCAGGATGATGCTAGGTCCTGCGGCTGCTACGTGCACAGGGCCCTTGCCTCACTGTCCCTGTACTTTGAGTCAAGTGAGGGAGACACACAATTATGCCACGACCGTGTAACAATGTTATATGAAATGGAACATCAACGGGCCCCCTCCTGCATCTCAGTGTCCCCCACCCTGAGAAAAGTGTTTGACTCACTACGTGGGTTTCTGCAGACAGGAACTGCCCTGAAGGACAGGAAGATGTGGTTGAATTAACTACGCCCGAGGGTAGTAGGGAGCTATGGGAGAGTTTGAAAGCAGAATGAGTGATCAATTGTGTGTTTCGGTGTATCACTCTCCAGCTCACAGAATGGACTAGAAGAGGGATGAGAGGGGAGTGAGGAGCCCAGCTAAAAGTCTGTTGGAGAACTGTAGATCATCTTGTTTCCCTTTCTCTCTTCTCTCAACCTACTTTTCTGAAAGCAGCTTCCAAATCCTGCTCCAGGCCCCCACACAACGGGCCCCGCGGCATGGTGCCAGCAGCCACGAAGGCCAACTCCGAGGGCCCCGGTGGGTGAAGCTGATCTCAGACCTCACCTCGGCCCCACAGCAGCCTCGCAACTCGGTGCTCGTTGATTTGCACTGGTCTCCTGTTGACAACATTTCAACGTCCCAGTTTCCGCCTAATTATTCTCCAAATCCTCCAGTGGGAGAATGCAGTTTTTTAACCATGAAGGGCTAATTTGTCTTAATATTTCTGGGGCTCCTGGGGCTCATCTAATCGCAGAGCGGGGGGTATGGTCCAGGCTTTGGCACTATGGGCCTAGCTCATTTTTACTGCATCTCTTTGCCTTCAAGTTCCACTAAGCTGTCTTAAGTCCTTTTCTCAGGCCCTTTGCAGGCTGGGAAGTAGGAGTGAAATCACTGAAAATCTCAGGGATTTACAATCTGTGTTCCAGTCCTAATCTATCACCTAATAACTGGTTACCTTAGGAAAAAAGTAAAACTCAGTGTCCTGCTCTCGGAAAACAGGAGATGTCTACCCAAGATGCCAGGGTTATCTACCCAAGATAAATAAAAACATATGTCCACGGAAATACCTGGATATAAATATTTGGAGCAGCATTATTCACAATAGCCAAAAATGATAAAACCCAAATTTCCACTGACTGATGGGCAGATGAATAAAACATGCTACAACAGCCCATTATCCATCAACGAAAAGGAAACAGGCTACAATACGGGTGAGCCTTGAGAATATCACACTGAGTGAAAGAGGCCGGTCACAAAAGGCCAAATATCATATGATTCCATTTATATGAAATGTCCAGAAAAGGCAAACTCAGAGAGATAGAATGGGATTGTGGTTGCCTGAGGCTGGGGAGTAACAATGGGGACTGGCCGACTGTGAGTGGGCACAAGGTTTCTTTCTCTGGTGATAAAAATATTCTAAATTCGATCATGGTTACGGATCTATAACTCTGTAAACACACTCAACTTCACTTTTTAAAGATTTATTTATTTTAGAGAGAGACAGAGAGCACCAGGGGGAGGGGCAGAGGGAGAGGAAGAGAGAATCTGAAGCAGACTCCCCAGTGAGTACAGAGCGGGGCTCCCTCTCTCGACTCAGAGATCATGACCCTGAGATCCCAAACTGAGTAGAAACCAAGAGTCAGACACCTAACTGACTGACCCACGCAGGTGCCCCGTATACCAAACTTCATTTAAGTGAATACCAAAAACTAGTGAGTTTTATGTTATGTACATCATCTTTTGATGAAGGTGTTAAAAAAACTGAATCTGGCACAAAGTTCTCAATGAATCTTTGATGTTATTGTTATATAAAGTGTTTTTCTTAAGGATGTAAAGGATATTTATATTTAAAATTTCGTTTTAAAGGTCTATCACTTCTTGTAAAAAAGAAAACCCACAAAAGACTCAACAAAATTTGCATTGGAAAGGGAGGTGGGTGAGGGGATGGGGTAACTGGGTGATGGGCAGTAAGGAGGGCATGGGACGTAATGAGCACTGGGTGTTATAGGCAACTAATAAATCATTGAACACTAAAAAAAATTGCATGGTTCATTGTAGCACTATTGGTAATAAAAGAACAAACGTTTGTGTGTTTTTACTTGAAAATCCTTCTCGTATTTCATTTGGGAAGATGAACAAGGTCTGCGTCCTTCATTTTACTTCCCCTCCTGTTTTTGAAAGGCAGTTTTGCCGAGCTTAATGCAAGAATATCTGACTGTTTAGAAGAGAGATACGGCCACAATCTCTGGATGGTTTCCAGCGCTGCGTTATTGCTGAGCTTCATCTTTCCAGAATGGGCAAAACACTGTCCAGTTTTTGTTACGATTTTGTAATAAATGTGCACATTTAAAAAATTTTTGGACATCACAGGAATAAAGGTATGTATGTATGAATGTGTATATATTATACACACGACATCTATTTTGGAAAATGTTTGCCCTGGTGTACCTCATTTTTAGGAGGTGTGCATGGGTGCAATATATGAAAATGGAACATTCTGGAACTGCTGGTCTTGGGTCTTTATCACCCTATGCACTAAAGGGCCAGATTTTCAGGAGCCAAGGACATCCATACCCATGTGAATGTGATGGGACTTAAAGAAGTGAACTGAGACGATTCCCTCTAGCTGTTGGAATGGCAGCGTTTCATAGGAAGAGAAAAAGGATCAATCCCATATTTTCTGACAACATAAAAGCTTCTTTTTGTAATAAAGTAGAAAAGCTGTCCTCAAAAAAATATAATAAAATAAATAAATGTCTATCATTCTTGAAAGTCTGTAAAACATGTAATATAAACAACATTCTATCAGGGGTTCAGCCCACCAGCAATAAAATGCCAACCCTCCCAACCAATCAATGCCCCTTTTTGTTTGACAAAAACAGCTTTATTCTATTAGAAAGTCCAATCAAATGCATCTTTCCAATCAAATGATGAAACCGTCACTCCTTTAGTGGCAACGTGCACAATACTAAAAGCATCTTCCATTCCTATGTACCTGTTAGGTGCCTGGCAGTAGACTTTTTTTGTACATAAATCCAATCCTATCTGACATTTCTTCACAGTGTTGGATTTAAGCCATTTTAATCTTTACTATTTCATTTGATAAACCTTTATTGAGCACCTACAATGTGCTCAACCCTGTGCTCACTGAGGCTATGAAGATGAGTGGGTCCTCAAGGGTCTCAGGATATAGCAGCAATGGAGAACTAAAGTTATAAACCAATTACTCCTGCCGGAGGTGAAAATGACATAAGGAAGGAGAGAGTAAATCTCTTCCTGAGCTAAGGGAAGCTGACGGAGGCGAGGACACTTGAGCTGAGACAGAACAGACAGATGAGATGGAGGCAAGAGAGAGGGCATTTGAGCCACGCAAAAATGTGGAGTTACGCATCAACACGTACCTTCTGTAAAGACCAAGTAGCTGATGTGGCTGTTCGTTCAGTATGAGGAGAGAGGCAATGAGAGATTCCATTGGTGAGTCAGATAACGGACATGTCATAGAGAGTTTAACACCCTCCCAGGAGATCTGGACATTTTCCTGAAAGTGATAGTAAATTTTAAAGCAGGCCAACATCCATTGGCTCCTGGAGACACCAGGATTTCCATAGGAGCAGCTTTGGGGAAACTGGTCTGAGACTTGCCTCGAAACTGAATAGGCTAGGCAGAGCTCTGCTTTCACTTGTGTGTTTACTTGCACTCCCTCCCCTGCCCCAAACATCTCCTTGTCACCTCCACTGCGATGATCTTAATGGGAATTGAACTCTGGTAAGACCATAGGGCAAGTAAGAAGAAGGCCGGCTGGAGTTGGGAGTAGGGGTGGACGGGAGACAAGGAAAGCAGACCGGAGCCTTAGTTTAGTTCCTAAGCTGAACCAAGACAGCACAGTGGGGATGGTGAGGAGGAGACAGGAATGATGTTGAAGTGGGTCTGACGGGGGTGACGCGATAGGGGGGGGGAGAAGTTGAGGACAGCATTCAGTTTGGGGGTTGGGGTGAATGAGGATGCTGTTTCCCAAGATCCGGGAAGAAACAAAGGGAGTTTGGGGGATCAGGAAGACACAAGCTACAAAGGGCATCTGGGGGGAGATGTCTGTTAGGCCTGAGCTTCACAAATTTTAATGTGTCCGTGAATTTGTAGTCCTTGTTAAAAAGAAGATTCTGGTTACGTTTGTGGTCATCTGAGTCTGCTTTTCTTTTTCTTTTTCAGATTTAGAGAGAGAGCAAGAGCATGCATGTGTGTGGAGGGAAGAGTGGAGGGTGGGGAGAGGAGTGTGGGGAGAAGGAGAGAGGCAGACTCTACTGAGCATGGAGCCCGATGTGGGGCTCAGTCCCTACACCCTGAGATCATGACCTGAGCCGAAATCAAGAATCGGGTGCTCAACCCACTAAGCCACCCAGGCGCTCCCTGAGTTTCTTTTCCAAGAAAAAAAACTCCTAAGTGATGCTGATCCTGATTGATAGGCCACTCTTGGAGTAACAAGACATTAGGCCATCGACTACAGGGCTTTTTTCTTATCTCAATAACTGAATTTTTAAAAAATCAAGTCCCTGAGCTTTGGTAGTTTTTGAGAAGCTAGGTCTGTCCCTTCACAAGGAAAAACAAAGACCAGCTTTCTTTCCATTCTTCACTTCCCCCTGAAGATTATACTTCCCCACCTGTGGCTGTGTTACTTGCGGTATTTTTCTGTCTGGGCTCTTTTCCCCTCCCCGTTGATATTTGGCATGGCCGTGTGACCTTTTTGGCTAACAGAATATGACAGTAGAGACAGTGGGCCGGTTCCATTCATAAGCTTCAAGAACCATTGCAAGGTCTAACTCTGCGTCTTTTCCCTCCTCCATTAGGACAGCATGTCCCATAGTTATTATTCCTTCAGTCCAGACATAAAAATGAAGGAAACCCATGGACTAGACGTGGCCTGTACCCAGGAGCAGAGCTGCCACCAACTTGGGACCAATACGGCACAAGAGCAAGAGAGAAGGCTGCGTTGTTTGCAGCTACTGAGATGTGGGGGTCATTTGTGACTGCAGTGTAACCCAGCAAAAACTGACCATAGATTATCTCCGCTATTAACGAAAGAAATGAGGCGAGGAAGGAATCAGAGGAGCTAAAATAAATGTTGCATTCTTTTAAAATTATTAAATGTTCTCATAGATCCTCTTTCTGGATATTAAGAAGATCTAGAATGAGGTTGTGGGCTTATGGTCACCCTCGAGATGATTTGAATGAAAGCTATCAGGAAAGTTGAAGGAACATCATCAGCCTTGGAGTGACCGCTCTGGCTCTGCCATTCTTCTGTGAGCTTGAACAATGCACGGCCCTCTGCTGTTCACAAAAATGAGGGACGTGAAAGTGAAACACTTATGGGTGTGCGTTAGAGTCCATTGTTAAATTTGCAGGAATTTTGTGAACCAGTTGTTTAAACACACTCATTATTAAAAATTGAATTACATAAAGGGGCGCCTCGGTGGCTCAGTCGGTTAAGCGTCTGCCTTGGTCTCAGGTCATGATCCTGGAGTCCCTGGATCAAGCCCCGAGTCAGGCTCCCTGCTCAGCGGGGAGTCTGCGTCTCCCTCTGTCCCTCACCCCGCTCGTGCTCTCTCTCTTCCTCAAATAAACAAATAAAATCTTAAAAAAAAAAAGGATTCTCTCTCCAAAAAAAAATTGAATTATACAGTTACAATTAGGGGCTCCTGGCTGGCTCAGTCTGTAGGGTGTGCAGCTCTTGATCTCGGGGTTGTGAGTTTGAGCCCCACGTTGGATGTGGAGATAAGTTAAATAAATCAACTTTAAAAAAGAAATAAAGTTACAATTAAATTGTGTTAAAAACTAAAGGTAGGCTCCCGGCTGGCTCAGTTGGTAGAGCATGGGGCTCTTTATCTCAGGGCCGTGAGTTCAAGCCCCACATTGGGTGGAGCCTACTTTAAAAATAACAACAACAACAAACAAACAAACAAAAAACCCTTCTATTTGGGACGCCAGTTGCCAGTCGTTAAGCGTCTGCCTTCAGCTCAGGTCATGATCTCAGGGTCCTGGGATTGAGTCTGCACTGGGCTCCTTGCTCAGCAGGGAGCCTGCTTCTCCCTCTGCCTGCCGCTCCCCCTGCTGTGCTCTATCTCCCTCTCTCTTTCCCAATAAATAAAATCTGAAAAAAAAAGGTAATAAATACAAGCAACTCTCACTTTACACAGTTCCAATATGCACGAATTTCAGTCACCACAGTTCAGTTAAATAACACAGTCCGCCGCCAACATGGTTCAGATTCTAGTCACCACGGTGTATTTGCCATGAGTGACAGCGTCAAGTTTGTGCTTTGCTGTCGGCTCTCCAGTCCATAAATCACCATATGAATAATAGACGCGCTTCATCGTCAGTGACCGGTCACACCGCGTCTTTCAAAGCCTGTTGGTGATTGATCACTGCTCATCTGTTAATAGTTCATGCAGACACCAAAGCATGGAGTTGGGTTCCCTACTTGTCTTCTTGCAACAAACCCGTGTGGCATTTTACAAACATGGATAATGAAGAAAGGGAACTATTCAACAAAGATGTAAGTGCAGCAGAGAAATGAAACTTGATAACGCTGGAAGGCAAATCTGAATCAAAGCTCTTTCGTGGAAGAAAGAGCTGGTTGTGGGGATGCTGACAGGCTGCGGTCTGAGAGACGGAACAGATAAAGCCAGGGGAAGTCAGCAAAGGCAAACGCATGGATGTAAGTGAGCAAAGTGTTCGTGACAGAAAGGATGAAGAGATCCACAGACGTGATACTGGCAAAAAAAAAATAAAAATAAAATCACATTAGAAGGATTCTTGGAGATACTTCACGACGTTCGAAACACAAGGGATAAAATGTTAGAAGCTGATCCAGAGTGAGAAAGACGCGTGACAATTCACCACAGTGTAGAAAAATGCATTGTACGTTAGACAATGAGAAGTATGCAAGCACCACTAAACCTTCATTCTCGATGTTTCTAATGTCTAAAATTAGTATACTATCTAAATATTAGCCTATTTTTTCATTTCCTTATATACATTTGTAACCAATAGTACGAAAGTTTGTAATGTTTTAACAAAAAATATTGAAGGTCATGGAACACCTGCAATTTTCCCCATTGATTATTAAGGTCATTTAGCATGGTTTCAGTTTGCACGGTCATTTTTATGGTCCCACAGTACTATCCAAATGAGGCCTGCTTGTTCACAAAGCTCACCACTCCCTAATTACTTTACTACATTTTATTATTACCTGTGCTCTTGCAGTTACTTCTGTCTATTGTATCGATACAGTGGAAATACTATATAATGGTACACATCGCTTCCCAACTTTATGTTCACTGACATCATGTAAGTAGCGTGAAATTGGTGGGAGCATTTACACCACAGAAACTGGAAACACTACAAATCAGAGTTTGGTTTATTGCTTTGTTGATTTTCTAGACTTAGGTGATGGAGAAAACGTTAATGCAAGTTAAAAGTGTTTCATGTCTGCAGCTGTCCCCTGTAAGTAGCACAAAAAAATTAAGAGAAGGCATGTTTTCCAATATTTGAAAACTATCATCAAATTGAGCAAAGAATTCACTCATGGCACTGGCAACAAGTGAAATTCCAAGACCTGTCATTGCTGTTTCACTTTGGTCTTAAATGTAAAAGAAAATAACAGCGAACATTCAGGTCAGAACTGCCCTTGTTCATCAGTAACATAAGCAACTTCTTTGCTAAGTGAGATAGTAATCAAGTATTCATAGCCTGATTTTGTCAAATTGTGATTTAACTAGAAATGTAGGTTGGCTATAGATACAAGAGTTTGGCAAAGCTCAATGAACGCATTCTGTGAGAATTAACTGGATATATGGAAATAATCATAAAAGCATTGTATATTTTACTATCATTTGTGTGCCACATTCTTTTTTCAAAAAAGATTTATTTATTTATTTATTTATTTAAAAGCAAAAGAGGGGGAGGGGCAGAGGGAGAAGAAGAGGAAGAGAAGCAGACTCCCTGCTGAGCACGGAGCCAGATGTAGGGCTCAATCTCATGACCCCAAGATACGATCTGAGATGAAATCAAGAGTTGGACACTTAACTGACTGAGCCCCCCAGGCGCCCCTGTGTGCTACACTCTGTAACGAAATTCACAACAAACTTATGTAGGTACATATACAGGCAGCCCTCTTCCCCCCCACCTCCTTCCTCAGGCAGTTCTCAAACATTTACCAGTACTGGGTTTAGAGAAGGTGGGGAGGTGGAATTTTCACAATCTTTGGAGTCAAATGGGGCCTTGCATTTCAGCACTGCTCCTTTCTGTGTTATCTGAAGTAAATTATTGAGCCTCTCTAAGCCTTTTCTTACGCAAAATTAAAAAATAGATAAATAAATAAAAAATCTTGGCACAGGAAGGGGCTGTTGCGAGGAGGATGCCATTTCCCTCCCCTTCCGGCTGCCAAATCCTCTGAAGTCTGATTTCCTTTGCTGGAGATGAAATGGCCCGCACATTGTTGGACTACGCGGCGGGTCCACCTGGCAGCAGAGGAATGGATGGATGAACGGATGTCCTCCTTTGATTCCATGGTAAACCAACCATTACTTTAGATGGTAATCTAAAGATTTGCTGAGGCTTGGAATCCTCCCCCGCTTTTTCAAAATCTATCTACAAAAGTTAGAAACTTCTCCCATTATATTATCAGTGTTCATGGGACACAGCCTCCCCTGCCCACTTCTGATTTGTTACTTTAAAGTTATGGGACCAAACTTGAGAGAAAAATTAGAGAACACCTTCTCCCCCTGCTGGCCAGACCACAATGAAGCAACATGGAAAGG
This sequence comes from Ailuropoda melanoleuca, assembly GCF_002007445.2. NCBI lineage: Eukaryota > Metazoa > Chordata > Mammalia > Carnivora > Ursidae > Ailuropoda > Ailuropoda melanoleuca. The sequence goes on along the minus strand of NC_048233.1, from coordinate 63,913,287 downwards.
AACAGAATTATTAAATGTCAAAACAGACAGGAAACTCAAAGAATAACTATTTCAGCAGACTGGCTACCCACAGACTAACTCTGGCCTACAGATAATTTGTATTTATTTATTTATTTTTTTAAAGATTTTTCTTTATGTATTTGACAGAGGTAGAGACAGCCAGCGAGTGAGGGAACACAAGCAGGGGGAGTGGGAGAGGAAGAGGCAGGCTTCCAGCGGAGGAGCCTGATGTGGGTGGGGCTCGATCCCAGAACGCCGGGATCACACCCTGAGCCAAAGGCAGACGCTTAACAACTGCGCCACCTGGGTGCCCCGACAATTTGTATTTAAAAAAAAAAAAAAAAAAAAAACAACTTTTAATTAGTTGTATTTCACTGACATCCATTTTCTCAAAAAACTAGAAGTTGGTACACATTGGTCTATCATCCTGATGCATTTCCCACTCCCTTGACTCTCCACTGGGCCACAGTCCCCACTCTAATTCACATGCTTAGGTTGTCCGCCCAGCCCTTGCTGCTTGAGTTTGCACCCCCAAACTCTCTCAATTTACCAGTGAATAAACTGAAGCCCAGACTTGCTCAAAACCATACCACCTAATTAGTACCAAGGCAGATGATAAAATTTGAGCCTCCTAAATTCTATTCAACAAATCCTTGTTCATTTCATTCATTTATTTTGCAAATGTTTTAGTGCTTACTATGGCCAGGCACATAATAAGTGCCAAAGATACAGAGTATACAAGATAAAAATGATCTTTGCATTCAGAGTTTAGTTGGTGGGAAAAGCAGCCAGGGAATTACAAGAAATATGGCGAAAGTGATATATGAAGGCAAGGACGGGGACTATGGTGTTGGGGCAACACAATCCCTGCTCCCATCGCCTCATCGCAGGGTTCAAGTCGATCAGCAGGGTGAACACAATGCAAATATTACCAAGACTTACTGAATAACACCCTCCAAACCCAGGGTTCACATTTATTGCACATTCACTGGCACAAGCACTAACCATTGGGGAAACAATTATAAACACAGCATTTATTAGATGAATCCTACTTACATGCACGCCCTCTAAATTGTCATTCATTCTTCTCCTCGTTCATTCTGGCTTTGAATTACCATCTGCAATCAATGCACAAGGCCAAGAGGGAGTCAAGATCAGCAATAGTCACAAGATAGTTAACAGAGGTGGGCAGCAGTTGCTGGGCAAGCGGCATCTGTCCACAGAAAGAGTAGTCAGATTTGAGCTTCAGCAGTCAGATTTGGGGAGACGGGATGAAAACTAAACTAAGAATTGGTCAGCAACACCCATGGCACCGTACAGGGACGGCACTCCAAAAGACAAAGGAACAATCTATGTGTAGGATATAGCCATTACTCAAACTGGGTCCTTTGAAACCTGGGCTCTTTGGAGAAATGACCAATTCCAGATCCAAGGCCAGAAGAATACAAGATGAGCCTAAGACACCTTATTGGGCCAGAGAACAAGGAAATATTTGAGACTAATGCAGTGATATCAAAAGGATTCAGTGAATTAAAATTAACTTACTGAATAAAGCAAAATCCATGAATTCATAATGATGGGGGAGGGCAGGGTACAAGCAGGCTCAGGGAGAAAACCAAAAAGTCTTTCTTTATAGAATGATGAATGATGCCAGGTAATGAATGTATAAGGAATGACAGAATTGAAAATCAGCATTTGTAACCCCCAATGTAATAACTGATTCAGACAACAGACATCAAGGGATGTTAACCCCACTGAGTAAGATATTACTGATTCTGCCACAGCATCACCCCACAGATGACAACGGAGAGATTTGCTACCAGCCTCTTTATCCCAGTGCCATTACTGATACTGGACAACCTGAAACTATGTGCTTCTTGATGTGATGCAATAAGGACACATCTCCCATAATTCTTGCGATGAACAAAGAGCTCAATGAACAAACACTGAAATTAATCAAGCCGTTAGACCCAACTTGTACTTTACAGAAAATATAGAGAGGAGCCAGTTAGCATGAAAAACAGTGAGACAAATTCAGAATGTAGGACATTCCAGCCTAAATTCTTAAAAAATGTCATAAATATGGAGGACTGCTCTGAATTAAAAGTAGTCAAAGATGTATGTCATAACCAAATGTAATGAGTGAATCTTGATGGGTTCCTGGAGTTGAGGGGAGAAGGGAAGAGGTATAAAAGATATTGAAACAACGGGGTAAATTTGAATATGGAATGGATGGTATAAAATCATTAATTTTGCTGGGTGTTATGAAGTTTTGTGGTTAGTTGAAGAATGTCATTCTTACAGATGCATGCTTAAGTATTTAGGGGCTATGATTATCCACAAACGGTTCAATTTAAAAATTATATGTAGAGATGAAGCTACCGGCAAACGTTAACAACTAGTGAATCCAGGTTAAGGTTTTATGTGTGTTCATTGTACTATTCTTTTGTTCCTGTTTATATTTTCTTAAATTAAAAAACTGGCTTAAAAGAGTATAAAAATCTGATGTGGCAAGAAAAATAAGTGAATTCTTTGGATTCTCCAGGGTCACTGAGGAAACAAGCAATGATTAGATTACAGTTGATCATCTCCAAATTCCACATTTTGGCATTTGAAATGCAAGATGCTCATGTTACAAGTTGGAAGTAGAAAATATCAGGATCTAAAATTGCTTACAATGGGCACCTGGGTGACTCAGTTGGTTAAATGACTGCCTTCAGCTCAGGTCATGATCTTGGAGTTCCAGGATCGAATCCCACATCAGGGGGATTCTCCCCTTGACCCTCCCCCTGCTTGTGCTCACTCTCTCTCTTTCTCTCTCTCAAATAAATAAAATCTTCTAAAAAATAAAAAAATAAAATTGCTTATGTTATTTTAACTATCTGAACACTTATATTTCAATGAGTTTTCAAAACCTGCTTTTCTGCCATTTCCCAAATACATTGTAATAATGTACTATTCTTACAATGGAAAAATATGAAACATTAACTTTTTTCTATTTCAAATGACCAAACTTCTAATTAGGGAAATAAATACATGGGTTCTCATAAGATAAAATAATGTCATAAAATAAAAAATTGACACAAAAATTAACATGAAATGAATCACAGACCTAATAAAGCTTAAACCATAAAACTTCTGGCAGAGAGGGGCGCCTGGGTGGCACAGCGGTTAAGCGTCTACCTTCGGCTCAGGGCGTGATCCCGGCGTTATGGGATCGAGCCCCACATCAGGCTCCTCCGCTATGAGCCTGCTGCTTCCTTTCCCACTCCCCCTTCTGTGTTCCCCCTCTCGCTGGCTATCTCTATCTCTGTCAAATAAATAAATAAAATCTTAAAAAAAAAAAAACTTCTGGCAGAGAACAAAGAAGAAAAGTCTTTGCAACTTTGAGAAAGGCAAAAATTTCTTCGGACAAAAGCACAAACCATAAAAGAATATACGGACAAACTGGACTTTAACAAAGTTCAAAGCCTTTGCTCTTCCAAACACCCTGTAAAGAAAATGAAAGGACAAGTCACAACCTGGGAGAAAATATTTGTAATACAAACGTCTTGACAAAGGACTGTTATCTATCATCTCTCATCTGAACTATTTCAACAACCGTGTCCTATCTGGTCTTCCAGCTTCCCCTCTGGCCCTGCCTGTCTGCCTGCTTAAAATCTTCCCAAGACGTCCCATAATGTCTGACATTAAGTCTAGACTCCTTTCTTTGGCAAAGGCCTGCATGCTCACCCCTCTAGTTCTATCTTCTAGCTTCTGCTGTCAATTGCACGCTTACTCTTCAGCCTTACAGGCCACTTTCTGGTTTGCCCATATTAAAAGCTCATTCCTGATCTAGGCCCATTGCCCCTGCTGCTCCCTCCACCAGACACTCTTTTCCTGCATAGCTGACCAGCATCCTCCTTGTCGCAACCCAAACGACATCTTCTCACTGTGGTACTCCCTGACCTGCCCTGTCCAGTCAGTACACCGTATTTATCCCATTCATCTAAGCGGACTTAATTGCTTTAAATCTTTCCCTCCCACTAATAGGAAAGATCGAGAAGAGCAAGAGAACCTTCTGTTTTGTCCACTGATATATGCCTAGTATATAGTACTTGGAACATGGTAGATGCTTTAGGATGCTTCAGAAGTGTTATTGAATGACTCATGAGACATACTGTGTGCCTGGCACTGCGCTAAGTGCTGACTGAATGGTTTATACATGTTGCTCAAAGACTTTTTTCACCTCTTTAAAAACAATTTTGTTATGTCCCTTAATCCATGTAAAATGGCTGAGTACTTCTTGGTACAGGTATCCCCCACTTTTCAAAAGTTTGGATTACGGCACTTCACTTTTAAGGCAGACTTGTGTCAGTACTTGTTCTTACTAACCAAAAGAGGATTTCAGTTTTTATGAAGCAAAAAGCGAAAAGAGAGTTCAGCAGCGTTTGTTTTGCAGAAAGCCGTTACAGAGGCAGGGCACCCAGAGCAGAGAGAGCTGCCCCACCAAGCTCGTTCCTGGGCAACTACACTCAGCATCCTAGCGCCAGGCAGCCATAGCTCTGAACTGTGTTTGTAAACATCTGTGCTCTAGCTCCATTTATTTTGTACAGCTGTGTCCTAAGGGATCAGAAAAACCTGAGAGAGCTTATTTTTGGGGTCTGGGAAAGCTCAAAAGCTTCTCCATTAAAATGAATGGTAATTGCTTCTTTACATCATTTGGCTTAGGAAAGGTTTCACAGGAATGCCCTACTTTCACATAGTGGAGAAACTTGTCTTCTTAAGAAGCCAATCGACTCTCCTTTCAAGTAAACTGCAAAATCTGGATCTCATCTATATGTAGGATCAGTGCTTTGGGCTAAATGAAACTCTTCACATTACTTTGAATAACTCACACCCACAAGAATGACTAAGATGAAAGAAAAAAATATAATGTGTGAGGACATAAAGTAACTGGAACTCTCATATTACTGCTATTGAGGGTAAATTAAATGTAACTACTTTGGAATATTGTTTTAGTATCTAATAATGTAGAACGTCTGTAAAACCCTATGACCCAGCTCCATGGCTGCAGATATGCCCAAAGGAAATGCATACATGTGTTCTGCAAAAGATACAAACAAAAACACCATCAAACAAAGTATTACATAAGCACACAAAGGAACACTCAACAGCAATAGGAATAAATAAGCCACTGCTAAACACAATGTGGATGTATCTGACAGAAAAAACGTCGAACAAGAGAAGCCAGCCACACAGCGGTTAAGCGTCTGCCTTCGGCTCAGGGCGTGATCCCGGCGTTATGGGATCGAGCCCCACATCAGGCTCTTCTGCTATGAGCCTGCTTCTTCCTCTCCCACTCCCCGTTTGTGTTCCCTCTCTCGCTGGCTGTCTCTATCTCTGTTGAATAAATAAATAAAATCTTAAAAAAAAAAAAAAAAGAGAAGCCAGCCACAAAAGTGCGTATGCTATACTTCAATTAAAAGTTTGCCAAGGGGCACCTGGGTGGCGCAGTCATTAAGCGTCTGCCTTCGGCTCAGGGAGTGATTCCAGCGTTCTGGGATCGAGCCCCACATCAGGCTTCTCCGCTGGGAGCCTGCTTCTTCCTCTCCCACTCCCCCTGCTTGTGTTCCGTCTCTCGCTGGCTGTCTCTCTCTGTCAAATAAATAAATAAAATCTTAAAAAAAAAAAAAAAGTTTGCTGAGAGATTATGTATTCTCCACTATTCTGGTAGAATATTCCTCCCAAAAACTCTCCTACTGATGTTCCTCTAAAGTTCAATCCTTGAAGTATGAGATGGTATTTGAGGACGTAACTTAAATTGGCCTACTACAACTACATTCTTTTGACCTCTGTTTTAGAGAGAGAGAGAGAGAGAGAGACCGAGCATGAGCGAGCATGGGGGCGGGAGGGGCAGAGAGAGGAGGAGAGAGAATCTTAAGCAGGTTCCATGCCCAGCACCGAGCACAACACGGGGCTCGATCTCACAACCCTGAGATCACGACCTGAGCTGAAATCAAGATTTGAATGCTTAACTGAGCCACCCAGATGCCCCTTGAAGTCTCATGTTTTGCATCTTAAAAATACTTGTGAATTCTCTACTCTTCATTCATCCATATTAAATATCTACCTCAAAAAATATTGAAGGAAACAATATTCAAGGAAAATAGGCTGTGGTTATCTTGTGGGTGCAGGACTTCTGACACACCGCCTCAGGCCCCAGTTTAAAAAGAACCGGTGGAGGGGCACCTGTGTGCTCAGTCGGTTAAGCATCTGACTCTTGATTTTGGTTCAGGTCATGATCTCCCGGTCATGAGATCAAGCTCCACACTGGGCTCCATGCTCAGCAGGGAGTCCGCTGGACATTCTCTCTCTTCCTCTGCCCCTCCCCCTGCTCCCACACACATTCTCCCCTCAAATAATCGTTAAAAACAAGCGAACAAAAGAACTGGTGAAAAGCAGAGTAGTTATGATTAGACAGCCGAGTTCACAGATGAGATTCACCACTCAGCAGTGGGACTCTGGACAACTTTCCTAAATCTTTTGAACCTATTTCCTCACTTATATAACAGTGAAGATAATAATACCTATCTCAGAGGTGGTTTTGAGAATTACATGAGATGATGGATGTAAGTCAGGTACTAAGTGTTACTAACTTTTTCCTTCCCTCCCCTGTAAGAAGTCCTGGGGTGGAAAAAAAGCCAACAAGCTGTTTGCTGCAATATATATATTTTAATTCAAAGTGAATCGACAGTAATACACCATAAATTCTTATTTTGACACTCACCAAAATAGTCACCTGGAAAACCCGCTTTTTGTGACAAAGTACAGAAGGCTTGGTCACATTTAAATCACTGAGAACTAGAGAGAAATACTAGCGCAAACCGTAATAGACATTACATCCATAAAAATTTTCCCAGTCCTTATTGTAATATTGCACAGTGCAATTGCTACATGGCAAACTAGTGTAGCATAGAAGTAAAAGCAAAAACAAACCAAAGAAAGAAAGCCACAAGTCTAAAATTGTTAAACAGTTAACAGTTCAAACTTAGTAATCAAATCTATATCATTGGGTTCATTAAAACAAATCTTCCTACACCTTGCAGTGTATGATTTAACTTTTACTTAACACAAACCAAGATTAAAATTAGTAGTAGAGATTTGAAAAAGTGAAAACGCTTTGCTATTACAGTAACATATTTAAACACCCTGAAGGAAAAGAAAAGTAAATATCAGGGTATTTGGTTAAAAAAAAAATTTTTGCAAATTAAAATAGTATGCAAATATGCAACCTTAAAGTCATGCAGTGTTTTATTTAAGAAAGCAGTAAAACCAAAGAAAACTCGTAAAATGGTTTTAAACAGGGTATAAATCCAAATTCTTCTGTCAATAGGCCAAATTTAGAAGTTAGCAGGATTCTGACATTTTTAATTTTTAAACACATTAAAAAGCCCATGATTAGAATCGGTTAAGAGCAGTGTACTCAACTAGGGTACACCTTTATCAAACTTTACTATTACGAAAACATTTACCGTCCACTTAACAAGACCATCTGAGTCTTGGAACTGAAATACAGAAAATACGACCTTTCAGGGTAGTCAATATGGCCCTGAACGAAAATAAAACTGCACCAGTTCTGTACCTGTGGTACAAACAGAAATCGATCCTTTGCACTTGGTGTTTCTGAAACATCCGCTGCCAGCACTGATTCTTTTCCAAGAGGCGAGCAGACACTGGGGATCTGCCGGACCGTATAAATAAAAGTCGTAAGCTGTGGAGGGCAGCAAGTTTACTTAAATAGTGACTCCATAAATTTGCCATCTGTAAATAATCTTTTAAATTAATCTTAGGCTACTCCTTTTTTCTGTGTAATATATATATGTATATATATATTTCTATTTATATAAAATGCATAGAATTGATTACTAAAAACACTGAAACTTGTGGGGAAAATTAAGTCCTTCATTTTCAGTGTGACTAAAAATGTACTGCTGGTTTTTTATTTTATGATCTAATACTGTAATTTTTAAAATCAATTTCAGGCACATTTATTTCATTGATGATTATTAAATAAAACACTGCTTGTGTTAATGGAGTAAAGAAAAGTTTATCCATTATTAGCTTATTGTCAACGCTGTATTAGAGCTGTACTAGTGGTATACAATTCATTTATCAAAGAAATGCTGTAAATCCAAAACATCTGGAGAGTTTTACACTCAAATGCTTTGTACTGCTTATTCCAGTAAATGCTGTAAGATTATATTCCAGATTTTTAAGGAAAAAAAGTTAAGTCAAGCCTGCAAGATACAGCTTTCTCAAGTGTCTACAATGCCGGTATGAAAATAAAAAATTAAGTTACATTGATACATCCAAGTTTTTTATATGCAGTGATGAGCACAAACATTAATAGAGATAAAATACTGATGCAAATAACACACCCCAAAATAACATATGCAATTATTTTCCATCATTTACAATACAGTAGTTACAATGACACTCCAAACAGAAAAGCAAAGTAAAAAATCAAAATCCCAACTTCTATTTCATGTAATTAGACTTATACAGAAATTAGAAGGCTAAATAACAACTAGTTAATCACCTAATTTCACAGCTATCTGAAGTGGCAATCGTTATATAGCAGCTTATCTATGATACATTCAAGATAAATGATACAATTTATTACTTGTCCATAAGCTAAAACACAGCCTGTTTAATACCTTTCCTTAAATTCCACCTCTACACTACAATATACTTGAGGTCTATGCAAAAAAGTAGCTACCTTTTATATAGGAAATGGATGATTAAGTCTTTGGTGCTGTAAAAGCAACTTCATTTAAACATAACCACCACCGCCACCAAAAAAAAGAAAAAAAGAAAGAAAGAAAGAAAATTAGAAGGAAAAAACCCAAGACACACTTCCTAGGAAAGAAAAAGCATGTAATTTCTGTCCCTGACGGAATGTATTAAATAAGCAAACACCACCAACAAGCAAAACAAGTACTACAATGTAAAAACACTTAAAAACAAAAACAAAAACAAAAAAACCCCTCTCACATGCATAAATGAAAAATTGCACACAAAGAACTCACATCTTTTCAAGCTTCAATAGTAAATATTCTGCTACTATTTATTAAATACTGCATGGTTTGCCCAAGCTAAGATGAAACCACATCATGAATCAATGAGCATTTTGCATTTTCTTTCATTATCTACTCAAAGTCATGCCTACTGCACCTCTAAACATTTTATTAAATCCAATTATACAGCAAACACTCCCAAAATAAACTTAGATTGTATTGCAGTTTCACTTAACAGTATATAAAATGCTGTGTTGTGACAGATATCAACTATCCATTAGATACTGAATCAATTTTTCTTAAGCACTACGAACTGCTTGCTTTTCTTGAAGCTAGATCATTCTGAAAAATCAGACAGCAGAATTCAGCTATAGCAAACATGCTGCCCTCTTAGTAAGGAAAAAACAGCTACAACCTGAAATCATACCACACAAAACCAAAAATGAACATTACTCTATCAAAAGAAAACTAAAGAGTAGATCTGAATTTTAAGTGCTGCAGTCCTCAACATTTATATATAGGTAATAACATTAACAACCTCAAATATTTAAGGCACTATGTGTGGGAACGGTTTACAATGCAGCTGAGATTATTAGAACAACATTTAAGAGCAAAGTCTAGGCAACATTTTGCCCATGCAAAGACACATGCAAATGTAAAGAACAATAGCTCAATTTCTTAGGTAAGTGACCCAACATTTATACACTAAGACACAGATAATACAATTCACTTGTATGCTGTAATTCTGACATATGTGCATCTGTTGCTCTAAGTCTGTACACAGAATGGCTTCCCAAATGTGGATGTGTCTTGCACTAGTTAGAAGGCAATTTTATAAAAAATAGCAGGAGCAAAACTGGACTTCTGCTCCCATAAGTCACCTGTCTAGAGTTACTACATAAGAAGATAACATGACCAAAGACAAGTTATACCAAATGTGCAAAACACATTAAAAGTGAGTTTTTTTTTTAAAGCTCAAAGTTGTTTAAATTGCACCCATGTCTACATGATTCAAAAATAATTTTCTTGTGCCATGGCTAATATTTATTAAATACCATGTTTTTATTTTTAATCAAATGTTTATATCATTGAGCTTCCTCAATATACTCTTTTTGAGTTTTCACATATATGGATACTGGCTGAGTTTTGTTGGACTCAATGGAAATCCAGTATATGCAGGTGATGCTGCAATGTAAGAATGTGGTGGGAAGATTGGTTTGTACGGAGTCTGATGAATGGTTGGGGATGGTAACAGACGGGGATTTATGCCCACTGGGACTTGGTGAACTATGCCACCAGGATGAGAGATATTGTAAGTTGGATGCTGTAACATAGGTCTTGAGGTACATGGAGAGGCTAAGAGGTGGGCCACTGGTGCAGCACTACTGAGGGTAGCTGATGATGGGTATGGAAGTAGAGTAGGCTGTCCTCCAAGATGCGCATTTCCAGCCAGATGGGCATGCACGGCTGTGTGATTGGGACTTCCATGAGAAAGAGTGAATGGATTACTGGTAACACTAGTAGGTATATAAGCTTGCTGTCTTCGATGTCCGAAGTTTCCATTCCACTCCTGATGCCCAGGTCCAAAGTGCTGAGCCTATCCAAACACATAAACGAAAAAAGACTGAATGCATATTTTGTAAGTTAAAAAAAAGGAAGACAGGGAAATGACAACACACTCTGGGACTGATCATCCACAGAGGACCTCTCCGATCTCCACTTCTACCCAACACACAGAATTCTGAGTAAAATAACAATTGTACGCATATTAATAGTAAACGTGTTAATATTACTACGTATTATAATAATATTAACATTGCCACTACCACTGCTACTAGTATCACTATCCCCCATCACTACTGATCACTACCATTTGTGGAGCATTTATTTTATGGAAAGCTAACGCCGTACATATGTGACGTTATTTAATTCCAAAACAACCCTACAACATAGCCCTTATTCCCATTAACTATGGTCCAGATCTGTTGAAGAGATCTGGCCGAGGTAATATACATAGTACTTGGCAAATCCTTCAAAAAGGATTTGAACACAGGTCTGACTCCAATACCTGTTATCTTTTCTCTCCCAAAGTGAAATACAACTGCTGAGCACAGTACTGACCAGATGGAAAGTACTCAGTAAGGTGTGACTATTACCACAACTGACACAACAAACGCAGCCACCAATCCATTAGTGTGCATTCTGAGTGGAAGAGTCTTAGACAACAGACATACTAAAAAATTATCTGAGAGAATCTAAAAGCTTAATCTTTCTGACAAACTCAGGTTCTGCTTCACTATCCTCTTAAAGGCGCATTTCTCCTTAGTCACGTGGGATGATGAAAAGGGATACATTTTTCAAGACTGTGTACAGCATCAGAATCTTTCTTCCTCCAAATGAAACACTGCTGATACTAAATCCCAAAGACTCTTGTAACTTCACAAACATACCTGACTGAAATTCAAATGCTGCTGCTGGAATGCTGATGTCAGTTTCTGCTGACGATGACCCACCGTGGAAGGCTGGTTTAATCTCCCAGGAGCGGATCGGCCTTTTATTAATGGCTGGCATATAGAATCTGGTAACAAGCAAAAGAGTAGACAGCTGATGCTTTTCCCTTCCCATATAAAAATTAGAAAGGTCTTAGATATTCTACACAGTACTGACTTGACAACCTTAAAATTAAAGAGAAAAGATGGTTTCCAGCACCAAATGACATTGGAAAGATTTCCCTTCTATGATAGGTTTGGCAGGATCAAGCTGGAATTTCAGAGATGACTTCTGGCAACGCTGTTCTCTAAGGTTCCCAAATTAAGACTTTTTGAAGGGCTAACAGGGAACTAAGGCAGACTCAGTTTACCTGTGTTTGCCATATGCTCGTCGGCATTTAATCCATTCTCCAGTCCCATTGATGGCACCACGACAGTACAAACAGCTGGTTTGGTTTCCGTGCTGGCAGAGGTCACTAGTTCTGGGTTTTGATGAGCGTCCTCCACAAAGCTGCTCTCTGCAAAGGGACTGTCGTGTCCCGAAGACTCTGACGTTGGAGAGCCATCCACAGTATCACAACCACTTTCCTGCTCTTCATCTGACATACTACAACAAAGAATTTTTATGAAGCATATGTTTTTCAACATTACATCCAAAGTTAAGTACTATACAGGCTCCAGTACATTAATGAGAATTTTATTGTCATTTCATATCTAATTACAACTACTTCCTTATCCAATAACATTTTTTTCATAGACTTTCTAGACTCTCACATTAATTCTCTATGCAGACGTTAACCCTAATTCTATCCCGTTTAGGTACATCATTTTGGCACTTTATTTTCTCTCCTTTCACTTCCCACTTGATTCTTAGAAGCGGTTCACAAAATTCCACTCTATAAACTCCAAAAAATCTCATCAAGACACTAAAAAAGATCCACTATTCCGGATAATTTAAATGAAATGTAAAAACATATAATCATGTGACCTGGATATTTCAAATTAAGTTCTAATGTTAGGATTCATATCTTCAGTGGTAATTATGGTCCTTTTAAATGAACAGTTATCTGAAAGGGCTTTCCCATCTCTCCAAAGGCCTAGCCAGAGTCCCGTATTTCCCTTCTCTTCCTGGTCCCCTCAGGCCATGACAATCTCTCCCCTCTTGGAGAGAGCAGTGATGGTCTATTTTAATCATTCATTTCATACTTAACAATGTGAAGCATCTCTTTTTATATATGTACTTTAGTTATGTTTCTTATTTGTACATTTATATATATACATACATATTTTATACAGACATATATATTTACATAGATGTATATATATGTCAACTGCCAAACCATATATAAGCAATTCACAAAAAGATGTGTTAAAACCTCTTTACATCTTCCAAAGTATTCAATACCATATTTCCTGACTAAGGAAAAAAGAGAAAACAAATACATACAATTAAGACTTAAAGGATTTTTCAAATTCTGTTTCCACTAAAAAAAGGAATTTCTAAAAGTTGAAATCAAATGTATTTCACTGAGATCTTTACGGCTAATTCCCTTCATGTGTTGGTGTATCACACTGACGAGGAGAAGCTCACTACTTTAGTGGCAACGCATGTCCCTGGCCCAAAAAAGAGCAGGAAAGGAAATATGGATAAAACCAAGCAAATCAATCACCAATGAGAGAAAAAAATCATATTGGATACTTTACTGACAGTGGGTTATTACTTTATTATGCAAAAATCCCTTTTATTTTGCCAAAATGTTTATTTTGCTCTATGTTCTTATTCCAAATTTAAGTAATGACTGTAGTCTATGGAGAACTTGAGGACATGGCTTTTTCTACCCTTTCAAAAACAAATCATTCTTTAAAAATCATTTGTTAGAAGCTCAATTTTTCATTTAGATGTGTTCTACAACAATAAAAGAAAAGTATTACTTAAAACCCAAGTTTCTAAAAAGTGGTCTGGTTAAAAAATTATGTTCAAGAGAGAAGCCACTGTGGTAAATTGACAGGCACTTATTAATGTAAACAGCAAAAGAAATTACAGGCTTTTTAGCAGACCTAGTATTTATGGTATGCCACCACTGAAATGCCCTTACCTGTTCGGTCTCTTGCAAGGGGATGGGCTGGACTGCCCTGAGGAGCTGGTGCTCAGAGTACTGTCAGGACTACTTAATGAACACATCCGATCGATATTCAAAGTGCTCTGGCAAGCTTCACAATCTAGACTATCTTTACATCTAGTGAAAGAGGGACGGGAAAACCACAGGTCAAAAATGAGAAGGAGCCAAAATCTGCATTATTTAATTAAGGATATGAAGCAGTTCAGAGTGCCCCACATCAACAAAAACCTAAAGCTTACTAATACAGGAGAAACGCTAGTAATAAACATGTTAATTACTACTCAGGATCACCACACCAGAGGGCGCCCTCATTATTTAAGGATGCGGCATGAACACAAGGAACTGCTTCCGGCACTTACTCTCTGAGTGAGTGTCTCTGCGACGTCCCCTCGTCATCAGTGTCACTGCTAATAGTGATCACACTCACTGCCGGGCTTGGGGAGTCAGCAATGATGATGGTTTGCCGCTGTTTGTCGGAAACTGAGGAATCAGACTCCTGCCGGACCGATGTTTCACAACAGTCTCTTGCCTCTCCTACTGAGTTATGATTGTCCTGTGTTTCTATACAACGTACTTCCTCGACATCTTTCCCATTTACTATCTTTGGAGAAATAAATGTTGAATGTGGGACATTCGTATTCTGCAACGAATTACTCCTGCAATCAAAGGAATAACGTGTCATTTCTATAATAAAAAAATGTACCTGACATTTTTCTAAGACAGCTTGTTAACATTAACAATGTGAAACTTCACTTGTTTAAGATCAGGTATATAACATACTAAACACATAGATCATTTTATAAATATATTATCTCTAGAAATATCAGTGTAGGCTGCAGTTATATACATTAAAATGGTCATTTCTTGGTAAATGTGATATCTGAGTATCTGAAATTGTCTAAAATTATATGTAGATAATAAATCAAAAGGGCAATAAAGACAATCTTACCAACTGAAAGCATTTATTTCCTCTCTTCCTGGCTCCCATTCCATTAGTTTTACCAAAATACCTCTGAGAAATTGAGAAGGGAGCTGGCTTAGTGTTTGTAACAAAGCTATCAAAGAGGTCATTTTGAATAAAACAGCGTGACCCTTTAGTGTACATGCAAAATTTACTTTAAAGACTAATCTTCAAAATGCAGAGGAAAGTTAAAATATTGATACCAACCTGTTCTGGCACAGTTTATTTTTCTTTGCAGTGGCAGGCTGAGGCCAGACAACATGCGCAATGCCCACACTAATTGGCTGTGGGGCCGATAAAGTTATCTGATTGGTTAGAAGAGGTTGTGGCATCACTGAGCTATAATGATTACTGTGCGAAATCATTTTCCTAGGGAGAAAGTTTAGAAAAATTGAATCCCTTCTACACCCAGCTCTATTTTGCAAATTTCACAAACAAGTATTTTTGTTTTTAACTTACCCCCAGTCTCCAAGCCTTTGGGAACCAGCCACCCCCTCAGAAGTTAATGCAGTAGTAGCAGGAGCCAGGGGTGTGACCTGCTGCCAGGCAGGTACGAGCATCTGCTGCGTTCTGCCAGACCATGTCTGCTGCACCAAAAGCAAAAGAAAAGCTAGGAAGTTACAGGTAATTCATCATCACTACATCTTAAAATCAAAAATACATTACAGTAACAATCATTAATAATTACGTAAAAGTTAAAGCCAATAAATGCAAAAGATCAAATTCCCATCTAGATCATTTTTACTATTTCTCAACAGCACAGGCTGATATATTACAAGTGGATCAGTGCCTTACTTGAGAATGAGGAGGACAGCACATAAGCAAAAGTAATAAATTGTTATCAACCTGAGAGAGAACTCCTGGTCGGATCTGTAGTGGCTGTACAGCTGGGGCCTGAGTCACAAGTGGAACTGTATTATCTACTCTTATTGAGTAACTAGTAGGTTTACCATGTGTTGCAGGAATACCTGTGAAAAAGAAAAACAGAACAAAAACAAAAACAGTTCTTAAATCAAAAACTATTTCTCTGAGTTAACTTACAAAACTCTTAAATTCAAAGAATTGCTAAAATTCTAATTAGGATTTTAAGAACATCTCCTACATAAAATGTTCATAATCTTAACAAAGCAATCTGTTAGGAAAGTGAGGTTCCTTCTATCTACCCTATTTACATCATTCTAAAAATTGATACAAAGCGACTCCTTCTACTGCTTTAAAATGCATACCACCAAGTCGAATCATTTATTTTTCTTGAAACCTCCCATTCCTTTTAAGGTTTGCTACTCTAGCTTTATTTCCTTTTCAAATAGTTTTGCCACTATGATAAAGGACATGGAAGGTGAGGGAATCTAGCCCAACATCCTGATCTTCTAGCAGGTCACGCACACCTTCCCATACAAACTTAGCTACGCTTAGTATTCTCCTCTTTAAGAACTGTAATAGGATCTTACACTTTTGGCACCAAAGGGGGGAATGTATCATAACTTCACACTTCAATGGCCATGATGGCTTACATGATTCAAGAAAATTCAGAGCTGACACACTCATTCCAACCTCCAAAGGAAAAGCAAAAATAAACTTTCATGCCTAGTATGACGCTACAGCTGAGCTCTGGCCAATGTGGCTTACTCTACTAGTGCTCCTAGCAGAGAGCAACACACTCCACTTTGCTCATCCACCAGGAAAATCTGAAAGTAGGACTGCCAGTCATGTTAATCCTGTTAATACTTCTGTGTCATATACTGTAAAAGTACCTTGCAAATACTGTCTTGTATTAAACTTTGAGACAGTGAAATAGTATCACCCCAAATGAGAACTCTGACTCAACAAGATTTTAGGGATCCCCGAAGCTCAGAAAGCTCAGTTATGAGAATAAATTCACTACTTCACAGTTCAGGTCTCTTGCACTGACTTTCAATATAGGCTGGCAGATTATTTATGTACCATCAGTTTTTGCATAAAAGTGATCTTAGGTGTTTCTGATCAGCCATAAGAGAAAAATGTAACAATTTTTTTCTTTTACTATTTAAAAATAACCTTATAATTTTACTGCACAAATATATTACAAGTGTTAATCCTCAAGAGAATGTGAATTTGGTTGTGTTAATTTATCTTCTTAGAGGCTTTTCTCCTACTACCAGGGTGTTCTACCCCCTGAACTCCACTTAAAAAGCTAGGATTAAGTTTAACAAAGATCTTCAGATTATTATTTTTTTTTTTTTAAAGATTTTATTTGTTTATTTGACAGAGATAGAGACAGCCAGGGAGAGAGGGAACACAAGCAGGGGGAGTGAGAGGAAGAAGCAGGCTCACAGCAGAGGAGCCTGATGTGGGGCTCGATCCCATGACGCCGGGATCACGCCCTGAGCCGAAGGCAGACGCTCAACCGCTGTGCCACCCAGGCGCCCCTCAGATTATTTTTTTAAAACTGACATTCTTACCCTTCCAAAAAGCATGTCTTGATCAGCAAATTCCCCAAGAAATGGAATATAAGCACACCCAGGCAGTGTAGATGTATGGCAGCAATAGACAATCTCATCAGAGAAAAAAGTAGAATTCACTTTGACAAGGATGAAAGGACAGAGCGAATTCTCAAATCCCAACAAAAATCAAGTTGCCCTTAAATTCTCCTCATAATTGAAGTCTTATAATGAGACGAATTCTATTATCTTCTCTCCTCGTCAGGTCTAATTTATTTTTATCAAGTTCAGCGTGGTTAAGATCCCCATTTTCAATATAGCTATTAGATTAGCTAAAACTTCATCTTTGTTTGATCAGATTTGCTTTAATAGGGGCGCCTGGGTGGCACAGTTGTTAAGCGTCTGCCTTCGGCTCAGGGCATGATCCTGGCGTTGTGGGATCGAGCCCCACATCAGGCTCTTCCGCTATGAGCCTGCTTCTTCCTCTCCCACTCCCCCTGCTTGTGTTCCCTCTCTCGCTGGCTGTCTCTATCTCTGTTAAATAAATAAATAAAATCTTAAAAAAAAAAAAAAAAGATTTGCTTTAATACCTGCACAGCAGGGCACAAAAGCTTAAAGATTGTTCTAGTACAACAGGAGAATTTTGTTGAAATGTAGTTGATTCTAAAATAGCAGTTTTCAACCAGAGGGGATGAATAACTAGCTCTTCAGATTGCCAAATAATGTTAAATGCTTGTTTAATATATACTCAAGTTTGTTAAATAAAAGCTTGGCAAAGTCTTTCTTAACCTAAAGAAGGTCCGATGTCATGGCTATAGCACCTCTATTTCTATGTCTGCATGTTATACGTATAAGATGGAGAATGCAGGAAAGGCATGAACCTGTAGACACTGTAGTCCCAAAGTAAAAAATGGGAAGTGGAACAGACATAAAAGTTATTCAAAAATACAAACTATAATGATGCCCTAGCTGCTACCCAACAGCTGCCCAACAACCACTTAAATGTTTCTTCAAAATGGACTGGCAGCACGTTATGAGGGAAAGCAGTAAGAAGACCCACACTGGGATTTTCTACAGAGATACTGAAGCAGATTAGAGGGAAAGCTTTCATTTCTAAGCAGACACTATACTAAGACAAGAAACAATGAACCAACATATGCAGAGAGCCTACATGTCCTGCTACAACTGTACCTGTTCCATAAGCTAACGAGTATTTTGCTTTGTCCGTTAACTCTAATTCCAAAATATTGTTCTTGACATTTAAAAGGTTAATGACTCTGAGGGTATCTCCTTTTTTTTTTTGGCACCCTTATTATGAACCACTCATAGCTGTTGGCATATGTATGGAAAGGTTACTCATCTTTTATCAATTATAAGGCACATTCAAAGAGAAAAGATTTATCTGACGTCTCACTGTGTTTAAAAATGTGTCTTGCAAGCCTCTTAAATTTTTGCTACAAACAGATGATAGGCTCTGAAAAAAGAGCTGCTATTCTAAATCTTGATGAGATACACCACACTGTAGGTGAGTGACCCTCAAGCTGACTTTGGTACACAGGGGGAAATCATTAGAAAAGAATCTGGGGTGCCTGGGTGGCTCAGATGGTTAAGTATCTGACTCTTGGTCTCAGCTCAGGTCTTGATCTCAAGGCCATAAATTCAAACCCCACATTGGGCTCCACACTGAGCGTGGAGCCTACTTAAACAAAGAAGAACTCAGATTAAGAATCTATTTGTTAGTACAGAGTAAAAACTCATCTAAGTGAAAATTCATCTATCAAGACCCCACTTACATGATAACTGATTAAAAAATAAAAAAGCATCAGTCTTGCATGCTCAAGTATTTAGAAGTGAGATGTCTACCACTTACTATCAAATAGCGTAGGCATGTTCGGATAGAAAGAGCAAATATGGCAAAATGTTAACACTTGCTGAATCTAGGGTAGAAGGCATTAGGGTACTCTTTGAACTTTTCTCTAGGTTTGAAATTTTTATAATTAACAATTGAGGAAAAACAAAGAAATAAACACAACAGCATCTTTAAGAGCACTGACATCGTGATGATGTGGGTATTTTTATTACCCGCAGCTGTGGGTTACCGTCACAGATAATTACAGACCACCTCGATCCACAAGTTCATCTTAAAAATCAACCATCTAAGCTGTTGTTTTTTATCGTTAATGCTACAAATCTTTCTCTTGATGAAACCTTATATGAAAACCCAATATATATAAAAGATGAAAATAAAGCTATGCTGGTAGAACAAAAGTGGCTGCAGAGTTGACATGTTTTTCCATCTCTTACTACCAGCCAATCAAGTCAACAAACATACCTCAGTGCTTTATTAGGCACTGTCAGAGACATCAGAACTTTAGAAACGTTGCTCAAATCCTTAAATCACAAAAATTCAAATAACCTTCAGAATCCAGAAATATTAGAGCTAGAACTCACCAAGATATTATCTATTCAGCCCATTTCCTTTGACTAAGGCTGAAAACAGGTTAGCAGACTCATCTAGAATGACACCGCAAATAGCAGGGAACAGAATGCTGTTCTAGGCGTCCTGACGGAGCACCATTTTCACCAACCCTATGCAGTACTATCACCACACTTCCAAGAGTCACTTAGGGCCTCATTTGTAATTAACCTCTTGCTTTGAGACAGAACTAGATGTCAAAGCCTAGCAAAGACAAAATGCTAGGAAAGGAAGGACCTAGAAAGTCAAGTTTTATTCTGTTTATTCCAGCCATAACGCTGGCTGCTACTGTCCTTTAAGAACCACTAACAAGTGCCCCAGTTTGAGAATTTATGGCCTCTTCAAAGGTTTTCTGCCATTCATCTCACTTGAGGTTTTAATTTGCTTTTTATCTAAATAAGGGACATAATCTAATTGAGTCAAAATCAATCTCTCTCTTTTTCTAATCCTAAGGTATGGGCAAAGAACAAGACTCTAAAATTTGGGGACAGAATTCCTTTGACCAGTAATCAAAAAAAATGAAATCATGCCATTTGGAACAACATGGATGGAACTAGAGGGTATTACGCTAAGCGAAATAAGTTAATCAGAGAAGACAATTATCGTATGATCTCACTGATACGTGGAATTTAAGAAACAAGACAGAGTATCATAGGGGAAGAGAGGAAAAAATGAAACAAGATGAAACCAGAGAGGAAGACAAACCGTAAGAGACTCTTAATCNGAAAGTTGGTGGGGGGGGGGGGGTGGAAGGATAGGGTGACGGGGTGATGGACATTGGGGAGGGTATGTGTTGTAATGAGCACTGGGTATTAAATAAGACTGATGAATCACAGACCTGCATCCCTGAAACAAATAATCATTACACGTTAATTACCTGAATTTAAATTTTTTAAAAATTTTAAAAATTAAAAAAAAAGAATTCCTTTGACCAAAATTTAAAGAACTGATCTCAGTCACTTTAACGTCTGGTTAAGAACAGACAGATAAAAGGTACTTACCTAAACATCTGGAGCTGTGATAACCACTAAAGGACAACCCCACAGCTTTCCAAGCTGATTAATTTCTACTAAGGTATTTCATCATGCTAGACTCTACAGGAAATTTAATTATCATATTACCCATTTTGTTAGTGATGATTACAATGGAGCTCCGGTCAAGAGAGGAGTGTCACTTGTCTAAAGGCTACCGACCAGCTTAAATTAAATTCAAATGTAGCACCAAATATACCAAAAACTATGCAACATATTTAATTACTAGATGCCTAAATTTGTTTAAAAATAACTTCTGCCTAAGTTCAAAGTGTAATTTAAATCAAAGAGTACCTTGAATAGCTGGGGGACAGATAATCAGGGTCTGCTGAAAAGCATCACCACAACCAAAATGAGCACTTCCGGCCTGCAGAGGAATTCCATGGTGCACCACTGAATGAGCAGACGTGGTTAATGCCTGAAAGACCAGCACAGGCTGCATTATCCTGAGCAGTCCTTTACAAATGCAATTCCAATACGCTTCTTAAAATCACACATCTATTGATAAAAATGGACCCAGAAACTGATTTTACTCAACTTTACTTTTCGTAGAGCTGCTGCACAGAAGGGCAGAGAGGGGATACTGAGAGTGAAAGGTGATAAAATAAATGAGCTTCAGTAGACATGCTCTGATTGTTACCCTGAAATACTCGAGGTTTCACAAAATAACCAGTGAGACCCTCACCAGCATGTGACTTTGAACTGCTGACATGAGGCTTCTATATACCTCAAAAGCAAAATGAGCAATCATAAAAAAAGAAGTATAAATTATTAAATACTCTAAGCTCTTACCTGATTTCTTAATGTGCCAATTTTAGTAAAATTCGCTGTCAGATTAGCAGTACTGCCTGAAGCAACTGGTCTTAAAAGTGAAGTTTTATTGTGATTATTTGTGTCACATGAATTTGAGTGGGACTTACAAATATCCATAATATGAAAACAGGACTTTACACTGCAAAAAAAAGGGAGGAAAGGTGACTGTAATATTATTTTAAATGTTTAGAGTAGTTAAAGTTTCCAAAAGAAAAAAAATTCTACCGGAAATTTCTACCAGAAAAACCTACAAAAGGTTGAATTTTAAAGCAAGTGAAAGTATCTTATATCTGCAATATTTTCTAAGACTTCAAAGCAACAGTAAGCATTTTTTGACTAGCACAATTAATTTTATGACCCCTGCCCGAAATAATTTTTCCTAAATTTCTAGATCTCTACATTCCTAAACTACTGGTACAAAGTATATGGCTATCATGTTATTTTCAAAGTGCTTATATATGGAAATCATTAGATATTTTTAACCGTTGGGGATAGAGATGGGGAGAGTAGTTGGGCTTTATAAAAATACCAATTTCAAGGGTAATCCATAACAATGGATACTGGTTCATCCCTATACCTTCTTTACTCAGTCATCTACAAATATTAATATCAGTCATTAAATAATATTAAGTTGTATTAATATAAAAAATACTGAAAATATTTCATAAACTATTACAAGAAAAGGTGTGGGGTTCAAAGAATTCATAAGATTTGTCTAAGGTAACTCTGATAAGACCTTCTCAATTTCAGAATATATTCTTCTCCACTAACCCACAAAAACCCTCCTTTCCTTCCACAACACAGAGGAGAAGGTGTGAGCAGGGAAAGCAAAAGGTGTGAAGGGAAATTAAAGATGGGTTTGCAGAACTCAAAGAGGGTGGAAAACCATTAACACTCCCTTTTATTATACATATGCCTGGTTATTAAGGTAAGGATGTCATGTAAAAACAAAATCGCTCAGTCATTTCAATATGGTATTTTGGAAAAAGAACACTGGAATGCAACTCAGATTTATATTCTATTACTAGCTGCCACTTACTAGTCTACGTGAATTTGGCCAAGTTAGCTTAACCTCTTCTGACTCCCTTTACTTAATTTAATCAATATACTGAATCATCTCTTTAACACACTACTTTTCTACAGACTTAGTATTATTTCTCTAGATCATTTTAAAAGATTTTAAAGTAACATACTGGTTGCTATGAGGGAAATCTAGAAGATGTTTCATGTTAACAAAAGGATGGTTCAAAGTCTCAGCCGGAGTAATTCTTAAATCTGCATCGATTAGCAACATTTTCTTCAACAGACTAACAAATTCTCTTCTATCAGCTTTCTCAGCCAAAAGATCACTTCCTTCCAAATCCATCACTGTGTTCACCTATAAGATCAAAATTTTAAATCATCAAAAAAAGAAAAAAAAAGCCACAGAAGGTAGTATATGTTAAAGATTCACAGTTTAAAAAAAAATACAACAACACAGGAACAGGAGAGAACAGAGAACTACAATTATTTTGAAATAAGAATGAATAACTGAATTTAACAAATTCGCAGAATGTTTCAAGGTACCAAATAGTATTCAAAGCAAGGGGAAAAAAATTTTAACAAATATCCACTTCTAACAAAATTAAGGAAAAGAAATTTGTACAGCTAGGATTTTCCCTCTTAAAGAAAATACTTTTTACTAAAGCACAGGATAGTATAAATTAAATACCTGATAAAGACAAATGCAAGTTAGTTCCTGAGAGGCTGAAACATTAGAATCAATTTTGTCTGAAAAGCTTAAATCCAGCAAGTACTCTATAGTGCTTTAGAAGATGATTAACATGAACTGGCATCCTTGGCATTCAAGTCCATCATCGTAAGCAGAGAAGACTAACAACATGTCTGTGGTACTCACATGCACTATATCATCCAGACTGTTGAATATGTACTTTCTGGCTTCTTTAGACTTCATTCCTGTCTCTGCCTCATGCTCTTCTAGTGTCTTATTGGATAAATCAAAGAGGGAAAATAATATATTATTACCCACCATTTGGAAATTCTTTATTTCTTTAGTTCTGGCACATTTAGTAAAATACATTGAATATTCTAAGGCAAGGAATTCCAGAAGAGTAACTATCAAAAATGTAGTTTTTAAAAGTACAAAAAAAAAAAGAGAGAGAGAGAGAAGTGCTTGGTTCAGGTTAAAAAAAAAAAAAATATATATATATATACATATATAAAATACATATTTTTTATAAAATATATTTATATATTTAAAAGTAACTGGCTATAAAGTTAATCATTGAGAATTTACTAATCCCCCAAAGAGCCTAGGAATAAATTAGGTACTTGGGTTATGGAGTAAATGGTGAAATTTAGTCCCTGTCCTATAAAGCTTAATAATGGGAAACTGGATAGAGAAGATGCAACACACAACACAAAAGTAATTCATACATAAAATTTAAAAAACCATTTAAGATGAGTTAATAATTATGTTGCCAGGTTAGAGAATAAGCTAAGTTATTCAGAGAAGGCTTCCACCCCCCATTAAAAAAAAGGGGGGGTCAAAAATGAAAATTCAAAAGAAGAAATACAATAAAATAAAAATAGGCATGGGGATATTACCCACATGGTGCATCTTCAAAAAACTGTTTCTCTAAATATTTTTTTAATGAATTACCTTTAATCTCCAACCAGAATGAGAAATATCTGCTTCTCTGCAAAAAAATCTTGTTGATTTTGTGCCCACATTTAACAACTGTTCTCCTGGTAAACCTTGAGTCTGAGAAATATATCGAATCTGAAAAATAATTTATAAAACAGAAGAGTTTATTCTTTCATATAATAGACATTAATTGAACACCTATTCTATATCAGACACGAAGCCAGGTGTTAGGTCAAGAATTAAATGACGTAGTCTATGCCCTCAAGAAATTCTAGTGGGGAATATACAAGTTAACAATTATAATACAGGGTTGTAAGTACCATAGTAAATACATGCTTATGGAAAGACAGAGAAGGGACACCTAAAATAACTGTAGTCACATAAAGTTCCAGAAGAGGTGAGGCTCAAGATGAGTTTGAAAGGACGTTGAGTTCTTTAGCCCTGGAGGAGTGGGGAAAACCTGATTACGATTTATGCTAAGGTTGTGGTATGAGTAAATATGCAGAATCAGGAGAAAATATCCACACATTGCAATCGTGGAAGCACAGAGGTTCACTCAGTGAAAAATGACAAGAAGTAAACTGAACTAGCAGGCAGAGGGCTTTATCAGTAAGGTAAGAAGTTTTATCTGTCCTCTTTCCCTCTATAAGCCCCAAGTGCCCATAGTTTTGTCTCTAAATCTGTATCTAAATATTTCTCTCTAGCCCTGGAGCCAGATCCAACTGCTTACTGAAACTCTCCACCTGGCTGGACCTGAAGCACCTCAAAGTGAACATCTCCAAAACTGAATGTTCCCTTAAATCTGTTAATACTTATGTATCTCCCAGCAACAAATACCAACACCAACCACCCAAACCAGAAACCTGAAAGGTATACCAGACACATACTCTCTCCCTCATCTCTCTCTGCACAACATCCAAAACCCTAACAATTTTACCTCATTAGTATTTTTCATAACCGTCCCTTCTCTCCATCCCTCTTTCCGGGTCTTCTTCAATTTCACAAGCCTCCTAACGTAGTTTATCTGCCTCCCTGATGACACCATCCATTCAACCCCAATTCATTATTCACGCTGCTAACGGCCATTCTGGTAAAACACAACTGTGACTGTTACTCCCCTGTATAAAATAACTTTACCACCTACAGGATCAAATCCAAACCTCCAATCATGGCATGCAGGCCTTCTGGCTTTATCTCTTCCCTGCTCTTTACATGGTCCTGTAAAGAACAGCCCCATCTAGCACCATGCTGAACTTCACATGGGCTAGTTTCTTCTTCGTAAGCTGCTAACTCCTACCTAAAGTCCCTGTGCACCTCCCCACTCAACTTCACCAAATCCTGTGACAAATTTTACCATTCCTTCTTCAAGACCCTGTTCAAGAACTTCTCCTCTGCAAAGCTATGACCAACCATCTCAAACAAAGGTTATCACTTTCCTGTGTTTCCATCACACCTAAAACATAACCATTTTAATGCATTTATAATACTATTTACAATTCTTTTTTACAGGTCTGTTTTCCCTACTAGACTGCTGAGTCTCCTGACAACAAAGATGTTTATACATATTTGCATCCTCAATTTTACATGAAATAGTATCTAAAATCACCACTTAACAAATCAGTTTCATTTCATTAAAATGTGGTGCCTTCCCCTCACTCCACATCCCTTAAGTGGCTGAGTTCCTTGTTTTACAGAAACAGAAAGTAAGAAGTACCAAGGGTCCAGTAACTAGATGCTACATCAGTCTCTCAGGTGGCAGGAAAGGTGTTCAGCAATTCAACAAACATACACAAAGCATTTATGTCAGATGCTAAAGATATGCAGATGAATAAAACATGGTGACAATCTCCAAAAGCAAATAATTCAGCAGAATAAATATGTAAGCACATAATATGCAATTAAGCTAGGAAGTGTCATTATGAAGAAAACAAAGTGCCAAAAGAACAGAGAATAGGGCAATTAATGTACCTATGAACCAGAGAGGGCACTGAAAACAAACAAAACAAATAAAATGGCAAAAAAAAAAAAAAAAACCAACTTGTGAGTTTATTTTTGGTCATAATGCCTGTCCTGTTTCCTGAAAAAAAACTGTTCCATCTGTACCCCCTAATACATGAAAGGACTCACCCTTTGCCTCCTCTGTCCCCAGTGAATGAAGGGTGAAAACCTGACTCTGAAACAATTAATTCATAAATTCATGTTGTCAACTTGACTAGAAATAAGTTAATAAGCAAATCAGGTCCACAATGTCAGGAATGTGAATTAACAAATATCAATTGCTGTTGAGGGATGAGCTAAAGGGTTATAAAATGGGGCTGGAGTCTGGTGGCCATGCTAATCTAACAAAAGTTCCGGGTGAGCAGAAACTCTCAGCAGCAAGTTGGGACGAGAACAAATAAAAGCACCTGAGCAACAGCTAAGTCACACATATGATCCAGCACCAAAGTGAAGTTCTGTCAGCGTCCATTAACTCCGTTAAGTGTTGCTTTGAATCCAAAAGCACCTTCAACTTCAGACGTCACAAAATCCAGTCATATTGCAGGTCCATTCTTGGATTTTTGTGACAGTCTACACCTAAGTGCAGGAACTCTTACTTGAGCCAGCTTACTGGAGAAGGTCTCTACGTAACCCAAACAGACTGAAAAAAAGAACTTTAAAGATTCCCACTCCCTCATCACACACAGGAGCTGAAATAGTCAACTTTATTTTTCTTACATAGGATATGACTTGAAATTACCAAGTAAAATAATTTGAATACAATTTCAGACTTTTAGCTGTTCTGGATGAGATTCTATCTAAACTCCAACAAACATTTTGCAAGAACAATTAACATTTACCAAGTTAATACTGTCCATCCACCCATAAAAATATTATTTAATTCCCTAGAATGTTTTTGATATTTCCCTGGTAAAAAGAAGTTAAATCCAATACACAGAACACTAGTAAGACAGTATACCTACAATTAAGACAGGAAGGGAGTCAAGCACAGTACTAATTTGCAGGGCAGCCCTTTCTAAACACACATACCATTCGTTTGTGTACGAATGGAAATGAAATGCACATATGAGAAAATATGACATGTAAGACATTCTCAACAAGGTCAGTGCCTAATTGTAGAATCTAAAATTCAAAGAGGAAACTGACTTGGAAAGGCTTTAAGAAATAGATGATAAAGATGATTAAAGAGCTAGAACACAAACCCCACAATAAAGAATTAAAATAATCTGCTTATTTTTTCCTGGTGACTCAAATGTGGCTTTTAAGTATATAATAATTAATAAGTCTACTGTTAATTCTTTTTCACCTCCTTTGGGAAAAAGAAACCTGTTATTGCATTGCAGAAGGTTCAATAAAGGTTAGATACAAAACATACCAACAGGAGTAAAGAAAGAGAGAAGTTATATTTCATAGAAAGTCTTTATTTTTGTAAATGTTCCACGTGCACTTGAAAAGTATGCATTCTGCAGTTCTGCACGTAGTACTGGATGTAGGACTCTATGCCCGTGTCATTAAATCACCTTAGTTAATCATGGGCTCAAAGCCTCTACACACTGATCATTTTTCTATTTTTGTTCCATCAATTATTGAAAGAAATGTGCTAAAATGTCTACCTATGATTGTGGTTTAATCTATTTCTCTTCTGGTTCTGTCAATTTTAGATTCATGTTATTTTAAAGTTATTACTACATGTATAAAATATAGAATTGTCATATGTTCGTGTTGAACTGAATTTCCTGAATTAATTGGCTAAGCTTCCCCTATTTATAAATAATGCTGATGTATCTGTAATATAAGAATACTTCTGTTGTTAAAAGCAATGTTATTAATAAAAACAAAACAAAAGAATATCTTGTACAACATACATTCTGCAAGATAAACGTTTGTACAAAATATTATTACAGGACAAACTGATAAACTAAGCTCCTGGCTCCACCCCTAGAACTCAATCTGGAGAAAGAGAATACCGGTGGAGGTGGATGGATTTGAGAAACTAACATGAAGACCATGAAAACCCTCTTCCAGTGACAGCAGAGAGACAGTGGTAGGGTCAAAGTACAGTCTGGAAGAGGGCTGGTGCCAGGATCTGAGCAGAGAATGGAGTAGGGTTTAGTTGGGCCCTTTTAACTCTCCCCCATATTGCCTTGAAAGTATCATTGTCCATAAGGTAGTGTAGAGGTGGTCCATTGCTAACAGCATAGATTCTGGATTCAGATTGCCTGTGCTGGATTCTTGGGGCAAGTTATTTAACTTCCCCACACCCTGGTTTCCTCATCTGTAAAACAGAGGCAATAGCAGTATGTACCTCCAGCAGTACAGGGTTGCTGTGAGCATTAAATGAATTAATGACAGTGTAGGAACAGTTTCTGACACATAAAAGAGCTCAGTATGTATTAATTAATAACATTACCATTACCCACTGTACTGCCATTGTAAGAAAAAAAAATAAATTTAAAAATAAAGTAGCAACAGCACCCCAATTAGGTGTCCAAGTATATCAGGGCAGCTGATCACTGGAACAGGGAGGAGATAACAGATAAAGGCATACCCTACTGATGGCCTCTTCACATCCTAATTAGACAATCATAATCTAGGAAGCTTGCGAAAATCTATGAAATCCAACCACATTAATAAACAAACTAAAGAAAAAACAGGGGCGCCTGGGTGGCACAGCGGTTAAGCATCTGCCTTCGGCTCAGGGCGTGATCCTGGCGTTATGGGATCAAGCCCCACATCAGGGTCCTCTGCTATGAGCCTGCTTCTTCCTCTCCCACTCCCCCTGCTTGTGTTCCCTCTCTCGCTGGCTGTCTCTAACTCTGTCAAAAAAAAAAAAAAAAAAAATCTTTAAAGAAAAAACCACCCAAAAAACACTTACATGAACATTTTAATAGATGTATAAAAGTATTTGAAAGTGCAAAACCAATTTAGGATTAAAAAAAATAATTAGAAAATTAGGAATAGAGGGAATTCCCTAATCTTGAAAATAGACATTTATCAAAACCCACACAGCACACATATTTGGAAATGAGTACATAAAGCCTAGGACTGAAACCAAAACAAGAATGCTTACATCCACTCTTATTCACTTCCACTCATATATTTGGGAAAGTAACTTTTAAAATATCGAACTAATAGTTATGCAACTATTGATGCTATATGCTAATATATTTTTTAAATAATTATATTCTTTTGGAATTAAAGTAATATACATTTTGAAAATATTATTAATCTGGATCAGATTAACACCTGTTCCCAGTTTACAAAACAAAAAATCTATTACGGAATTTAGAAAAAGTTTTGATCAGGGCTTTATCTTAAATTACCATTGCGACTTTCGACAAGTCATTTCATTTTTCTGGGCCTCAGTTATCCCTTTTCTAAAATAGGAAGGAGTTGGAGCACCTGGGTGGCACAGCGGTTAAGCGTCTGCCTTCGGCTCAGGGCGTGATCCCGGCGTTATGGGATGGAGCCCCACATCAGGCTCCTCTGCTATGAGCCTGCTTCTTCCTCTCCCACTCCCCCTGCTTGTGTTCCCTCTCTCGCTGGCTGTCTCTATCTCTGTCAAATAAATAAATAAAATCTTTAAAAATAAAATTAAATAAAATAGGAAGGAGTAGTAAATGATCTGTAGGGTCCTTTTCAGTACTAATGTCAGGCGTCCAAGACTAGATCTGTGGAAGTCCCATCCAAAGCACAGCAGCAAATCAATCTGAAGTTGCCACTAGATGGTGTCCTGCTCCAGAATGCCATCCACGTCATACCCTGTAGTTCACAAAACTAGAGGTGCACTTCTAGCATCTGACTGGGACTTCAGTCCTTCAGCAACTACGAGACTACCGGACTCTCCCAACTAGATCACCAACGCTTTCAAAACTAGCACCAGTCTAGCATCTGCATCAAAGTTAGTGGTTGGTACAAAGCTGAAGGAAACCAGGATGTATGGAAAATGTTACAGACACTACCTTCTAAGAGAAATGCTAAACATGGAAGATGAAAGGTAGAGACTACAGGAAGCCTGGCATAAAAAGAGGAGGTTTATGGGTAGAAAGTCACTGTAAGAAGGTAAGAGATGAAAGTTAATGATAACATCTAATCTAATAATTAGTATTAAAAGACTTTTAGGCTCATCTCAGCAACAGGTAAATTATCAAATTCATAACTTCTCATACCTTTTTTTAAAAAAGATTTATGTATCCAAGAGAGAGACAGAGAGAGAGAGAGAGAGAGAAAGAGGGGGAGGGAAGGACAGAGAGAAAGAGAGAATCCTTTAAAGCAGATTTCACACTGAGCGCAGAGCCCAAAGCAGGGCTCAATCCCAGGACCCTGACTGAGGTCATGACCTGAGCTGAAACCAAGAGATGGCTGCTAAACTAACTGAACCACCCAGTAGCCCCCTCATATCCTTTTTGATATAGAAAGTTAAGCCGTGAAAATCAGAGATAAGGCACATTTTATTGTTACAACTGTGTCATGGTTGCATTAAAGCATTCTATTTTCTATTTTTTCATTAAAAGTTAAATAGTATATCATTTAAACAAAAAGTATAAATAGTATATCATTTAAACAAAAAGTATATCATTTAAACAAAAATATTTATCTACTAGAAACACAAAACTGATTTAAGCATTTTGTTAATTTTGACGTTTTCCACTAAAATAGGATTATATATCTAATAAGGAAGATACTATGAAACTTTTTCAAATAATACTGATTAAAATTACTCCAAAAAAGAACCTCGGTGTTAAAACAACACAAAACAAAAACACTTGAAAATAGCAAACAACAATCACTGTCTAATAGCTTAGAGAGGCTAATGAACATAACTGAAAACTATAATGAAAAGTGTTTAATGGGGGCATCTGGGTGGCTCAGTCAGTTAAGCGTCTGTCTTCAGCTGAGGTCATGATCTTGGGGACCTGGACTGAGCCCCGCGTCCAGCTCCCTGCTCTGCGGGGGAGTCTGCTTGTCCCTCTGCTCCTTCCCCCTGCTCATGCTCTCTCTCTCTGTCTCAAAGAAATAAATATAATCTTAAAAAAAAAAAAAAAGAATGAAAAGAAAAAAGTGTTTAATGAAGTAATTTGCTGGATTCTACTGAGAATCATTTAAATAATGTTAAACTAGATTTCCAGTGTCATTCATAAACAGCTTAAAATACTGAAGAGGGCCCAGTAACGGTTGTTGATTGAAGATCAATAGTTATGATGCCTTTTATTCCTTGGGAGTGGCTGACATTTCATCCATCATCAAAGTTTGTCACCCAAGTGTAGCTTTATTACTTAAATGGACAGAGTCCAGCCCTTTAAATGTCTACAGCATAAAAATGATACAAAAGCATTTTTGCAAAACTGGTTTTGGAGCCTGTGGACTGTAACTTTGTTTATGAAACCTTACTTCAGTTGTTACAAAAAGGTTTTTAAAAATCAATTAAATTTTTGAGATCTTGAATTTAAATTCCCTAAGATCTCAGGTTTAGTCATTTTATCTTAAAGATTTTTTTCTTTTCTTTTCTTTTCTTTTTTGACAGACAGACTGAGAGAACACAAGCAGGGGGATCGGGAGGCAGAGGGAGGGAGAGGCAGGGTCCCCATTGAGCAGGGAGCCCAACGCAGGGCTCCATCCCAGGATCACAACCTGAGCCCAGGGCAGATGGGTAACGACTGAGCCAACTAGGCACCCACTGTCATTTTATTTTTAAAAAGATTTTCACAGGTATTATATACCTGGGGAAATGTATTCCTATTAGTCTATTATTTTTCTTTACATTCTACCAATTCTTTACATCCTATCTAGATCTATCATGAGTTTTGTTACCTGGTCATACTCCAAGGCTCCTGGGTAGAGCGGCCATCCAAGGAATAATTCTGCAATCACGCATCCCAATGACCACATGTCTATGGCTTCACAAAATGGCAACCCCAATATAATCTCTGGAGCTCTGAAATTAAAAAAACAAAACAAAACAAAAACCACAGTGATTTTCCTTTAAAATTATCTTTTTTCATCTGACATTCTAAGAAAAGTTAGTAAAATACAGAGTAGTCCTTCTACTTATATTAACTCTTCACTTTTCAGAATTCTTTGAAGCTTAGACATACTCTTAAATTAAGCTTACAAGGATATGAATAGTACAACCATCACTACGATAAAATCTCTGTACTTAACCTTATAGAGAATTTTATTAACATATTAAAAAGAGGAAAAAGCACAGATCTTGTCTTTGAGACTACAACAGATTAGAAATAATACACTAGAAAGAGAACTGGCAAACTATGAAATATACGCACTATTGGTATCAACAGAAATGAAAAGCAGACATTGAGAGGTAAGAGTGAAACAAAACAAGCCCAAAGGCTAAAAGTGGATCTAGACCTAGATATTACTTTAGAAAACAATAATAAATATTCACAAAATCAGGACTGTTTGTCATTGAAAGAGATAAGACCACGTGCGATGTATTCTGCTTTAAAAGACAGAAAAATACAAGGCATCAAGACAGACAGAAAGCATTTCAGCACTTGAAGAGCTTCGATTACATGGAAAATGTATTCCATGAAAAATATCATGGCCAGACAAATTATGTGCTACTTCACATGACTTTCCATGAGAAAACTGAGATTCTGAGAGGCCTCACATACAGCTATGTAATTCCAAAGTGAGGCATACAATCATAGTTACCCTAAACAGTCTCAAATTTAAATAAGTAAGATCAATACAATGAATGGGTTTTTTCATGAACCACTTGAGAGTAATTTGCCAAATAACTGTATACTTTGTATTTTCTACAAAGAAGGCTATTCCCCCACATAACCACAATACAATCATCAAAATCAGGAAATGAACACTGATACATCTCTACCATCTAAGCCTCAGACTCCAAGTTTGGCCAATTATACTAATAATGAATGTCCTTTATGGCAAAACGATCCAATCAGAACCATGCATCTCATTTAGTTGTCCTATCTTCTAGAATAGTTCCTCAAGTCCTTCCTTGATTTCTACAACCTTGGCACAAGATATTACAGGCCAGTTCTTCGTAGAATGTCTCTTAGTGTGGGTTTGCCTGATGTTTCCTCATAATTAGATCTGGGTTATAAATCTCTGGGAGGAGTATGACAGAAGTGATACTTTTTCTCACAATGTGCTGTCATGTGGCATACAATTTTGATTTGTTCCAGTATTGACAATGTTCACTTTGATTATTTAACATGGTGTCTGCTAGATACTTCCACTATTGAGTTCCTCCTTTTCCCTCTGTAATTAAGTACTTTGCAGGATTTCAATTTGCGACTACATGTGTAAGCCATTCCTTACCAAATTTTCAACTTCATTTATTTGCCTATGTGAGTATAAATTAATAGAATCCTATTTTATTCAACGAGTTATAATCCATTACTGTAATTATCTATTTTGATACTCTAATTTTTCCAGACTTGACCAGTCACAACTCCCTCAACGAGCTATGGGTCCTCATTAGTACCGGGATGGCACTGTTCCCAGGCTCTCTCAGTATTCGTATTATATACAGTTAGACAAAATAAGGCTTCTGCTAATTTCTTTAACTGAGACTGCTGATTGTCATTATCTCCTAAAGCAGCGGTTCTCAATCTTAGGCACATATTACAATCACTTGGTCCTGGCCACACTCCATACCAATTAAATCAGAAACTCTGGGGGAGGGACTTGGGAATCAGTATTTTTGTAAAGCTCCCAGGGTGATTCCAATACATTGCCAAAGCTGAGAACCAAAGCCCCAGGCTCAAGTAGTTAGATCAATGGGAAGACTGCTCCACCTTCTCCCTATAGCTCTTCTGACCAAAATAAGTTCAAGGGGTAATAAAAAAGCTGGTTTTGTTTTGTTTTGTTTTGTTTTTTTACCACTGATTTAGGATCTGTCCAGTGAGTCCTCGCCTGGACATCTCTATCATAATTAATACTCAGGTTCAATACGCTCTTAATTCACTAGCATTTGTTAAAAACAAGTATGTGCTATGAGGCATAAAAGATCTTTAGAACATAGTTACGAAAGGCTTTCATTCTTTTGACAAAATACTTAAGTATTAGTACAGATATATACATGTGAATTATACTGATATAACCAAATGCTAAATTGTGTAGAAAGAAGGGAAAAAACAAGTTACACTAAGTTATCATTCTTAAATATTCACGATATCGTACAAAAGAAGAGGAGATCTTACCCTTTTTTGTTCACTATGGTATACAGAGAACTTAGCAGAGAAAATGCACTCAGTAAACATTTCTCAAATAAATCCTTCCTACACAGGTTGGGTCACACAAAAGAAAGCATCAGAGTTTTCAAAATATGGGTTTGAACTAAGCCTTGAGGAACAGAAGTCTAGGCAGAAAGAAAAATGGCCACAAAAGTTAATAAAGAGTATGTATTAACCATACTAAAAAAGATTCAAAGCAAAAAGTTTCAAAAGTTGGAATAAAAAGAGATTCACTAGTGATGTTTATTCATGTACTAATTTGAATTCTGAAGAATTATTAAGACTAACAGATCTACAACCGTGTAGTTAAGAGTTTTCTGATTATTTTGAAATATTCACTATGAAAAAGTAATAGGGTTTGAAACTGGCTATTGGAAACTTCAACATCGTATGTGGCAATGAAAGAAAAGTAACAGAATGATAGTGCCTAGGATATACAACTTAAAGAGAATGAAATTCTTTGATACCTGGTTAACAGTTAAGAAAGGAGTTTCTGGGGCGCCTGGGTGGCGCAGCGATTAAGCGTCTGCCTTCAGCTCAGGGCGTGATCCTGGCGTTATGGGATCGAGCCCCACATCAGGCTCCTCCACTATGAGCCTGCTTCTTCCTCTCCCACTCCCCCTTGCTTGTGTTCCCTCTCTCGCTGGCTGTCTCTATCTCTGTCAATAAATAAATAAAATCTTTAAAAAAAAAAAAAAAGGAGTTTCTGTCAACTAGACAAAGAGCAATGAATTCCTTCTGCCGTTTGCTACCATTTAATGAATGAGCCAAATTTCTAATTGATGGTGACAAAAAACGTGGAGACATCTTTTCAAAATGTTGACCAGGAATTGCATAAAGCCACTTCAAGCATAAAACTTGAGATACAGAAGTTATACTTAAGGAAGCAAACTCAAATTTCTCATTTTAAAGTAAGAATTTTAACTGCAAGTTTTACACAAACTCACAGTGTATTATTGCATCAGCTAGGGTCTTCAGAAAAGCAGATTAGATGTGCAAGAAATGTCTTGGGGGAAGGCAGGGAGAGGAGGCAGGAGCAGTGGAGACAGGCCTCAGACCCTGAGCAGTTCTGACATGCGCAAGGAGAGAGGCAAAGGAAGAGGTAGAGAGAACTTCCCCCTACAGCGCCGTTAGGAGAAAGTCTTGGCGGGGCCTCAGAGTCCCTAAGCAAAAAATGACCTGCTGGAGGAGCTCCCCATCAAGACAGTCCAGCTCTAGTACACCTACGGCACTTGGTCACTGGCTAGAACAGCCGGGACGCATATCTGAAGGTGCAGCAGCTGGAGACTCTCGGGCAAGTGCGCTCCCCACAGGAGGTTCTCTTGAAGGGGAATCGGAGTGACACAATTCCATGCCTCCCACAACTATCCTCCCCCACCTTTTGTATTTTATTTTCAAATACATATATATCATAAAGAAAATACAACAGACTTCCTCACCAAATCCCATTTAAATGTGCCCAAACTCCCTCCAGTCTACCCTAGCATGCCACAGATAGCACCATTTTCTATGTGGATCAATGTAAAAGGTTGGGAAGCATACCGTAAAGCATTCACAATCTAGATGAAGCTGCCAGAAATGTCAGAGCTCTACCAGCCAGTCTCACAAAAAACTTTAAAAATTAAATTATGCATGAAAGAACAATATATCCATCTGTCAGTAATGAACAAAGCTTAGTTTTCTGGTTATATCTTAATTGGCTCTCAAATTCTTCCCCTGGACTAACTATACTTTTGGATAAAAATGATCGTAACAGGGATTCTAATATGTGGACCATTCTTTAAAAAAATCTTCTGTCCTACTCCTAAAGGAAATTGTTCCACTTCTTTTTTCTCCTTTCTGAGCACCTTAACGTGGCGGTGTTAAGGATATAACAGGGATAGATGTCATTTGCACTTTTGGAGACCAGGCAAGTCACATATTAAACATGTCTACGGAATGGAGAGTATAACAAAACCTCTTGCTCACCACTCTATAAATAAAAACTCACAATTAGAAGTGTCAAACCCACAAACCAAAAAAATTAGGTCATATGGTAACAAAGGCAATCTATATCTAAAATGCTATGCTTTTTTGTTATTTTTTGTCATGTGCTTTTAATCAAATTTATCAATATTCATTAAGAATAAATCCTTTCTACTTTTCTGAAACCTTGAAACACTAATATAAAATATAGGGTAAAGTGGGTAAGATGAAAATAAAAAAAATTTTTAACTACATATACTGAACTCTGGGGACTTTTGCCAGAGTAGAAGAGAATGTTGGCCGTCAATGCTTCAAACAAGAACATAGTGAAATACTGTCATTCAGAAAAGATGACTATTAATGGAATATTTTATTTGCTTTACCTCATCTTTATTTACTTTTGTAAGTTGAAAATTCAATTACTGGCAGAAGAAACCCAGCCCCATTAGGAAAAAGGGTATCTCAATTTAGGAACTCAGTATGTCTAGCTCTAGGAACAACTGCATTTTTTTTAAAGGGGGGGCAGAGGGAGAGGGTGAGAGAATCTGGAGCAGGCTTCCCGCTGAGTGGGGAGCCAGATGTGGGGTTCAATCTCACAAGCTCGAGATCAAGACCTGAGCAGAAATTAAGAGTAAGACGCTCAACCAACCGAGCCACACAGGCACCCTAACAATTACATTCTTATAATAGAGATGCCTTGGGTCATCACTGCAAATGCCATTAAACTATGAACTGAAGTGACGATTTCATGGCCATCAAGAAAATGTTGCTCATACTCCTAACTTACAGAGTTTTCTTTTTGACATAAAGAAAATGTAATGGTTAGGCCAGTGTGAATATCTAGTCTGCCTAACAGCTTCACTTCTCATTAAACTTAAAAAATTAGCATAATGCTGATACACTTCAGCCTCTGGTGAGTCTAGTGGCAGAACCACCCAGGTCTGGTCAAGTCTAGAACACTAATCAAAGAATTTCTGAAATGCCAAGCTAAGGGCCAGAAGCTGATGGTTCTGGTAGGTAACATCGCTCACTGAGACTGAGAGGTACAGTCATTCAAGCTTCTCTTGATGATACTTCTATACCACGTATTTATCTACACACTTCTCTCCGCTTTTGACATTAAAAAAATACTAGAGAAATGCAGCACAAACTTGGAAAAGGTAAAGAAATGGTAAATTCAATAAAGATAAAAACACTACAATGACAACAGTCTTTTCTGAGGTAGAAGATGAAGACCGCCTTGTTTAAGATGACAGTTTTAGTAAGCTATGGTATGATCCAATGGTTTTTAGTGTATTCACAGAATTGTGCAACCATCCCCACAATCAATTTCAGAACATTTTCATCACCCCAAAAAGAAAACCCTATAGCCATTAGCATTTACTCTCCATTCCTCCCAAACTCCTCCATCCTTGGCCACCACAACTCTACTTTTGGTCTTGTTAGATCTGCCTATTCTGGACATTTTGTACAAATGGAATCATAGAAAGGAATGTTTCGGGGGCGCCTGGGTGGCACAGCGGTTAAGCGTCTGCCTTCAGCTCAGGGCGTGATCCCGGCGTTATGGGATAGCCCCACATCAGGCTCCTCTGCTATGAGCCTGCTTCTTCCTCTCCCACTCCCCCTGCTTGTGTTCCCTTTCTCGCTGGCTGTCTCTATCTCTGTCGAATAAATAAATAAAATCTTTAAAAAAAAAAAAAAGAAAAAAGAAAGGAATGTTTCGTGACTGGCTTCTTTCATTTGCATGTTTTCGAGACTGTACCGTGTGCCAGTACATCACTCACTTTTACTGCTGAATAGTATTCCATTGCATGGATACACCATACTTACTTAGCCACTCATCATGTCATGGGCATCTGAATTTCTTCCACTTCTTTTGGCTATTATGAAAAATATGAAGTTAACCAAGAGAGGCCGTGTATCAGCTCACCATGCTGTGGCGCAAGAATAGACTGCAGTACTGAAGGAGGTCAGAGCAGAGGCCACACACCAAAGACGAGTGCCGCCTCAGACAGAACTAGCCAGTCTGGGACGAAAATGCCTCTGACCGAACAGAAAGTCACAATCAGAAAGGAGAGTGCTAGTGTTAAAAGAACTACTGATTTTTCTACTGTTTTCAATGCTGCAACATTTATAACCGAGTTAATCTTGTGCTACACCTTTTCAGACCCCTAGGGCACTAAAAGAACCTCCCACCCATATACTGGCAATCCATTATACAACAGCGTGCGTCACAGGTGCAATTCCCTTCCGGTAAGTTTCATGAGAACATCATGCTATGCTGGTACTAAAAAACTGCGAATCTATGCACAAAAGCTCTGGGAAGACAAATTTTGGAGTCTAGTAAGGAGGCACTGATTTCAAACAATGAAAATCATCTAAAGAGAGCTACATTTTTAACACTCAAGAATAGGCATTTAGCTCTCCCTCCAACAGCAAGTAATTTACCTGAACCTTCATTTCATTTCTTCAAAGATGGGGTTCTACCAACCCTATATTCTCCGAGGATTATCTAAAGGACTAATCTTATACTTTTACCTATAAAACAATGTGTGTAAAATGTAAAACAGTATATACATTCCCCTAATTTATTCATCCTCCCACTGTCCGAATTCACACCTCCTCTCTTCTCAATCCACCACCTCCTCCCCATCCTCATTCCGGACTGTTGTCCTTGCATCCTACTTTACTGAAAAAAAATAGACAGAATTTGAAAGAAACTTCCACCTTCTCATCACATCTACTAGCCCACTTGCATCTGTCAGTGCTTCTATCTAAGGCATCCAGACTCACTCACTGAAGCATATCACTCCACCAATTTCCCACTCTCCCTCCACCCAGCCCTCTTCATCTCTCTCTCCCGAACCATCTTGTTTATACACTGTTCATCAGCCATCACTCCTTTCCTTTTCCCCCTTATAACAGTCCTTGAAAGCACTCGAAAAGCTGCCTCCAATTCTGCCCCTGTATTGAATTTACTCTAATCAGGCTTTCATTACCCCACCATTCCACCAAAATAGCTCTTGTCAAGGTCGCCATCAGCCACTGCATTGCCACATCCTCGATTTACTGGACTTGCAGCATCTAACACGGCTGACTAGGCTCTCCTGCTTTAAACACTGTCTGCATCTGTCTTCCACAACACCACTCTTTGCTCTCCCCTTTACCTCACTAGCTAGCACTTCCTTCTCAGAATTCTAGTTCCATCTCATTTCCACAACCTTTAAATTCTGGAGGCTCAGTCTCTGGATATCCATCTTCTCTATCTACATTCACTTCCCTTAGGTGATCTCATCCAATCACAGTTTTAAATAGCATCTCTATTGTTAACACACTCAAATATGTATCTCCAACCCAGACCTCTCTCCTTACCTCCAGACTTAGGTATCCAACTGTCTACTCGAGATCCCTTGAGTGTCTATTAGATATAGCAAACTAAACACGTTCAAAAAGAACTCCTTATTCCCCCCAATCCACTCCTTCTGCATCTCAGGAAATAATAACTTTATCCTTAGTTTCTGAGGCTCATAACATGGGCAAATCAAATTTGACTCTTCTTTCTCTCACTTCCCACATCTATCATCAGATCCCATGGACTCCATCTACAAAATAGATCCAGAATCTGACCATTTTGCTCCACCTTTACTGCTACCACCCCAATCCAAGCCACTGTCATCTCTCATCTGGATAACTGCAAAAGTTTCCTAACTGTTCTTCTTGCTTCTGCCCATCTTCTACAATCTATTCTCAACTTCGCAGCCAGAGTGGTCCATTTAAAACACAAGTTAGGGGGCGCCTGGGTGGCACAGCGGTTAAGCGTCTGCCTTCAGCTCAGGGCATGATCCCGGCGTTATGGGATCAAGCCCCACATCAGGCTCCTCTGCTATGAGCCTGCTTCTTCCTCTCCCACTCCCCCTGCTTGTGTTCCCTCTCTCACTGGCTGTCTCCATCTCTGTCAAATAAATAAATAAAATCTTTAAAAAATAATAATAAAATAAAACACAAGTTAGACACATCACTCTTCTCTTCAAAATCCCCTAATAGCTTCCTATCTCAGAGTAAAGTCAATTCCTTACAATGGCCTACAAGGTCATACATGATTCAGCCCTTCGCTACATCTAATATTTCCTATCACTATCTTACCTGCTTGCTCTGATCCACCCACACTAGCCTCCTTACTGTTTCTAACCACAGTTTCTGTCTCTAAACCTTTGCACTTATCTAGGAGAAGATTCCAGGCAGAAGGAATAGCATGACTTAACCTTTCTACTCTTACTTTGTGTTTCTGCTCAAGGACCATCTTATTAGAAAGGCCTTCCCTGACCACATTAAATAGAAAAGTAAGCCTCTGCCAACACATAAACTTACCTCTCCTCCTTTATAGTTCTCTGTAGCACTTGCCACCAATATATATGTTTGCTTATTATCTTTTCCCCTTCCCCACTAGAATGCGATCCATAAGAACAAGAGCTTTTTTTCCTCTAAGTAATCTTTATACCCAATATGGGGTTCAAACTCATGACCCTGAGATCAAGAGTTGCATGCTCTACTGATTCAGCCAGCCAAACGCCCCAAGGATAGGAACTTTAATTCTCTCAATGCTATATTCCCAGCACTGAGAAAACTGCCTGGCAGATAGTGGGCACTCAATCATTATTTGTGCAATGAACTGATCAACCAAAGGAAGCTATTAGCATACATTCATTAATTTGAAAAAGCTAAGAATATTTTTGTTACATCAAATGCATGAGCCAAACAGGTATCAACTGAGAGACTTTTACGTACCAGCCACTTTGCATTAGGGACAGCCGAAAAGTTTCGACTAGAGGGGAAAAAAACCCACCATTTACTGAGCTTTAACAAAAGGGCCAGGCATCATGGAAATAACTTTTAATGCATTATCTCATTTAAAGAAGTGTTCTGAAAAACAGATTTCTGCATTGTTCTTCTGTCCAAGATAAAAAAAAAAAGCTGGTAAACAAAATGTTCCACGTACAACAGAAGAAGCCCTCAGTTGAGTACAGCCAGCCCACAGAATCATGAGAAATAATAAATGATTGTTTTTGAAGCAACTAAGTTTGGAGTTGCCACACAGCAACAGATAACTGATACACTGCCCCAAGTTACCCAAAAGTGATGAAACTAAAGATTTCAAATGTCTTATTCAAAAGCCTTTCTCTATACTATACAACCTTAAATTATAAAATCTTGTGACTGAAAGAAACACAGAAAGTCAAATAGAAAACCTGGAAATTAACACCAAAGTCATTTTAGCAGTTTAATTAAAGTTATTCTCTAGCTGTATTTCCCACAGAATAGGAAAATACTAACTGATCTATGTTCTAATAGTTACATAACATGAGAAAACATCTGTTTGTGCTTTTTTTTTTTAAACTGGTCTTTAGCTTTCCAAAACAATTTTAAAAAAAAGATTTTGCTGACAATTTTAAAAAGAAGATTTTGCTGCCATTTTTTAAACCAACTTTTCATTCTGTATAAATCCTTTAGGAAATACATAATAACAGTAATAACATCAGTTACATAACACTATGAACCAGGCAATGCTCTAAGTGCTTTGTAAGTATTAACCCATCTGACAGCCCTGCTAATCCGTTTAATAGATAAAGAAACAGACACTAGGATAAGTAATTTGCCTAAGAGTCACACAGTTAGCGCAAGATACAGTTGGGATTAGAACCCAGGTTTTATGACTTTAGAATCCACACTTTTAACTACTATACTTTAACATAAATAATTCCTAGGACTACTGAAACTATCACACTTTTGTCTTATTAGAAGGTCTCCCACTCGGATACTATACTTATCATTAAAAGTGTTCTTCTTTTCTCTTTAGACATATCACCTTTGATTTTATTTTATTTATTTTTTTTTAAGATTTTATTTATTTATGCGACAGAGACAGAGATAGAGACAGCCAGCCAGACAGGGAACACAAGCAGGGGGAGTGGGAGAGGAAAGAAGCAGGCTCATAGCGGAGGAGCCTGATATGGGGCTCGATCCCATAACGCTGGGATCACGCCCTGAGCCGAAGGCAGACGCTTAATCGCCGTGCCACCCAGGCGCCCCTCACCTTTGATTTTAAGACTAACCAGGAAATGTGAAATATAAATACACTCACGTAAAAGAACTTAGTTCACATTTTACTCCTTTTCCTGATCTTTACGCATTTACTCATCTTAACCATAAATAATCTTTCACATTAAATACACAGTCATCTGCTAGATACATCCATTTTGGCAGATACTGTGTTCCCAAAGATCACTGTAATATCCTTTTACAGAAACAATTAGGAAATGAGCTCAACAGTGGATCTGATCACCTACTCATAAGTATCAATTCAACATCACGCACTCAATAAATTCTTACATGTCAAAGCCCTGTACCTAGCAAAAGACAGCAAAGACCCAAAGGAGTTATAAAATGCAAGCATCAGTAAACGTGCGTTTGTACAACTACAATCACCTAGGAAAGGATACACACTCAAGTTTTACTGGCAATTAACTGTGACTTATCAACCTGACAAGGAGGGGAGGGAAAAGTATACATTTCCACAATGTTTTGTTTTGGGGTTTTTTAAAAAAGATTTTATTTATTTATTTATTTATTTATTTATTTATTTAAGAGAAGGAAAGAGCACGTGCGCAAGGGAAGGAGCAGAGGGAGAGGGAGAGAATCTCAAGCACAGAGTCCAAAGTGGCGCCCAATCTCACCACCCTGAGATCATGACCTGAACCGAAATCAAGTGTCGGAGGCTCAACCGACTGA
Organism: Ailuropoda melanoleuca; assembly: GCF_002007445.2. NCBI lineage: Eukaryota > Metazoa > Chordata > Mammalia > Carnivora > Ursidae > Ailuropoda > Ailuropoda melanoleuca. The sequence continues at coordinate 63,870,294 of NC_048233.1, read as the reverse complement.
GCCAACCAGGAGCCCCTCACAATGTTCTGTTTTTAAAACAAGCACCTCATAATATACAATAAAAAACTAACGTTAAAAAAAAATTGTCAGTCACCTGGACTTTACAGGATTTAATGTTTCCAATATTATCATCAAGTTAGACTACATAATCGGTGTTAAGTGAACCTTGTTTCCTTGTATTATAAGGAACAATCTTCTAGTGAGAGTTTTTGAGGTAGGAATATACTGCCTCTGGAAAGAAAGAACACTGGAGGTGCATCTTAGAGCCTCTCTGTCCTTAGGGAAGCCTGTGAAAGAAATTCTTGTAAGCACAACAGGGGAACTTAAACTGGAGGGACCACTAACGATCCTTCCAAATCAGAATGCTACTAAAATTTATGAAAATATCAAAGAGCATTTCTACAACTGGAACTTTAACAGAAGAATGACTGTTAAAATATACTAGTGAGTTAATTTCCAGCTTGATCAGCACTCTTTTCAGTATCCTGCAGTATGGTGCTTTTTTAAAACAACCAACAAAACACCCTCAACACTCTGAGAAAGGCAAATAAATTTCCAGAGACAATCAACCACTTTTAGAAATACTTTTCTAAGTTATGAATATTTTTAACATGATAAAAAATTTGTTGCTGTAGGCAATAATACCACTATAGACTACTAGATAATCACGATGACTGTTTTTATGACTGGAACAGCAAACTATTCAATAACATGTTCAAGTGTAATCAAAGTACACACTCTCAGAATAGACACTCATTCAAATGTAGCTTAAGTCGTGGGCTAAAAATATCACAATTAAAAATATCCTTATTGCAAGGCCACTTAATCTTTTAAGCATGCAGGACAATGATCCAGATCAAAGCTCCAAGTACAAAGAACAGCAATAATAATAAATAATTTCAAAACCTATTAAATGTTAAACCTGAGAGGTAGAAGATAGGAGACAGCAAAGATTTAATATTCATCACCAATATGACAAATAGCATTTAGAGCCCAATGTCCAAAAAGATCGATACATCACTAATTTGCATATCTATGACTGATCAACAGCTGATATTTTGTAAAGATAGGTAAGGCTCAGAAACATAATCCATTTATAGACAGCACTATATCTTTCATGTTTTATCTACCAAGAAGAGTTGCAAGATGACCAAAAATTCTCATGATATGGAAGAGAAAACGGAGAATATTATTATTAACATGTATCAAGACAGAGAAGCAAAGGAGCAGAATTGGGAGAGGAATATGAAAAATACCTGTAAAAAAATAAAGGAAAAACAAAACAACTGAGTTTGAATGTGTCTGTTCTTTATATGTTTGGTTACATGCTATTGGATGAAAAAATCAATATGTAACTATCATATATATGAGTTATATTATTAATATCTAACATCTGTATTGCATTTGTATTTTACAACCTGTTCAAATATTTTATTCTATGAGCTAACAAGATAAATGTTGTTATCCCCCTTCTACAGGTGATTAGGAGGGAAGTACAGAACAATCCCAAGATTTCCTAAATTAAATTATGAGATATATTTAAAATTATAGTGTGTCATCAGTATGTGCCAATAGAAGCTCATAATCTATAAGGTGTATTTAAACTAAATCAGACAACAAAAAATATTTAATTGCAATAAGTGGTTCAATTTTTAAGACTTTGACAGAGAGAGAGCATGCAAGCACAAGTGGGGGGAGCAGTAGAGGGAGAGGGAGAAGAAGGCTCCCTGCTGAGCAGGGAGCCAGCCCAACTCGGGCTCAATTCCAGAATCCTGGGGTCATGACCTGAGCCGAAGGCAGATGCTTAAACAAATGAGGCACCCAGGGGCCCCAAATGATTCAATTTTATAATTTTATAATAATTACTGAAAATGACAAAAAATGTTTATTGAACTCTTATTAGGAGTTAGATTCTATGCTAAATGTTTTACGCTCATCTCATTAAATCCTAACAAAACCCTCTGGGGTAGGTACTGTATTATCCCATTTTAGAGATGAGGAAATTGAAGTACAGAAGCAACTTTTTAAAGTCCCTGTGGGTAGGAGGGCTTGTAAACAAACCTATGCAGGCTGAGTGAGAGTCCAAGCTCAACACCACATAGATAAATCATCTTTATTTTATGAACTATTGCAAATGCATTATTAATCATAGGACCATATACCTATGCATTAATAAGCAAGTAGAAGGTTAGGCATTGATTCATCAGATGATCTTACACAATCTGGTGGCACTCTGGAACATATCATTTCTTTCTCTTTTTTTAAAAGATTTATTTATTTACTTTTGAGAGAGAGTGCACACATGAGGGGGTGTGTATGAGCAGGGGGTAGGTGCATGGATGAGGGGTAGGGCAGCAGAGAATCACAGGCAAATTCCCCACTTGGAATAATCCTGAGATTATGACCTGAGCCAAAATCAACAGTCAGACGCCTGACTGACTGAGCCACCCAGATGCCCCTGGAGCATACCATCTCTTAAAGGCCAGTAATCTTTTAACAGTTAGGCGAATAAAGTATTCCCCCCTTACCCATGAGGGTTGTATTCTAAGACCCTCAGTGGATGCCTGAAACCATGGATAGTACCAAACCCTATACACACACATACCCACACGCACATAAACAGTATGTATACGTATATACCTGTTTTTTCCTATACATACATATGATAAAGCTTAATTTATAAACTGGACACAGTAAGAGATTAACAACAATAACTAACAATAAAGTAGAATAATTATAACAATATGCTGTAATAAAAGTTAAGTCAATGTAGTCTCTTTCTCTCTCTCGCTCTCTAAATATCTTATTGTACCATACTCGCCCTTCTTCTTGTGATGATGTGAGATAAAATGCCTATGTGATGAGATGAAGTGAAGTGAATGACGCAGGCATTATAACGTACTGACCCTCTGACAGTAAGTCAGGAGGAGGATCATTTCCTGCCGGATCGCAGAAACCGCAAAAAGCGAAACAGTGGATAAGGGGTGAACTACTGAATATTACTATTTTTTCACACTTTTTTTTTTACATTGACATACTTTTAGACTCATAGAAAAGTTGCAAAATAACGCAAAGAATTCTTCCATCAGATTCCTCAAATGTTAACATTTTGCCACATTTGTATTATCTTCTCTTATACACACATACAAATACAATTGTTCTGAATCATCTAAGAGTTAAGTTGCAGACACTGCATCCCTTTACCCCTAAATACTTCATTGTGTATTTCCTAAAAACAAGGACAGTCTCTTACATAGCTACCATGTATTTGTAAAAATCAGGAAATTAATACTGATATAATACTATTATTCAGATTTTGCCAACTATCCCAATAATGCCTTCCTTTATATCAAACAATATTTTTAAAAATAAAGAAATCCCAGACCCATGTCTCTTTAGTTTCATTTATCTGAATTAGTTCCTCAACATTCTTTGTGGTTTTCATGATACTGTCATTTTTTAATACAGGCCAGTTATTTTCCAGAATGTCCCTCAATTTGTGTTTATTTAATGTTTCCTCACAAGGTTTAAGCTCTTTTCTGCGGGAATACCACAGGAGTGATGCTATCTTACACTTTATTTTTAAAAGCATGTATTAAAAAACATATTGCTATCGTCAGTTTTTTCAAGGAATATTTACCAATACTTCTCAGAATATATTGTTATGTGCTAGTATAATCAAGTAACAACAGACTTTGGAGTAACAAGAGAACAGAATTCAAATCCCAGCTCTGGTAGTTACATACAAAACTCTAGGCCTTAGGCAAGTTACAAATGTTACTGCCAACTCAACTCATTCATTTGCCAATGACGGATATACTTGCCTTCCCAGATTATTGTGACAATAAAACCAAGTAAAGTACTTGGCACATAATTAATATCCCTTCCCACCAAAACCATTTGAAGTTGACTGCTTGAGTGATTTCCCCAAGGTCACAGGGTCAATCAATGGTGGTGCCAAACAGAAACTTCGGTTCAACCTTTAAATCTCTTAAGAAATAAAATGTGCCTTCTACAAGCAGTCCTGTTAACATGTGTCTTATCTTCTCTATTAAGAAGAACATAAGGTCGGGGTGCCTGGGTGGCAGTGGTTAAGCGTCTGCCTTCGGCTCAGGGCGTGATCCCAGCGTTATGGGATTGAGCCCCACATCAGGCTCTTCCTCTATGAGCCTGCTTCTTCCTCTCCCACTCCCCCTGCTTGTGTTCCCTCTTCTCACTGGCTGTCTCTATCTCTGTCGAATAAAGAAATTTAAAAAATCTTAAAAAAAAAAAAAAAGAAGAACATAAGGTCTTTAATATCAGGAGCTGCCTCTCACTTGGTTTTATACTTCATACAGCCCCCTGGCAGAGGATTTTATAAGCGGAAATCACTCCTTAAAGAAGTACAACGAACACAAAATATTCAATTAGACACAATGCTTCCCCAAATATATTCCATTTTAATATACATTTTAAATCCTCAGATATTTGATAACCTACAAAATGGCCAACTACATTAAGCAATGTCTGTACCTAGAACAAGAGAATTTAAGGGAATATGAAAATATGAAACACCCACACATACATATTTCCCCCTACACACCTAACACTGTATACTTTCCTACCAGGACCATTAATCCCAAAAAATAAAAATTCCAAAGAATTGCCAGAAATCATTAAGAAGTTTTCAAATATATTGAGTTATATTCTACCTAATAAAAGAAAATGGAAGGCTACTATTTAGCTGCTATCACATCAATAGCCCCAGGGAGAACTACTACAAAAACTGGCCACACACACACACACACACACACACACACACAATAGCTGTGTATAGCGGTTTTTGGGTGATAGTTGTGTGTCACTGTAGGTTCATCAATTGTAACAAATTTACTGATGTGGCTGAGGGGGCAGGGGTGTCATAATGGGAGAGGTTTATGTATGTGGAAGCAGGAGGGATACGGGAACACTGTATTTTCTGCTCAATTTCGCTGTGAACCTAAAATGGCTCTAAGAAATAAAAGGTTTTGTGTTTTATAGATACAAATTACACATACATACGTGTGTGTGTGTGTGTATACACACACACATATATATATACACATACACTGTATTCTCACAATAAAGTAAGCTGAAGAAAAGAAAATGTTATTAAAATCATAAAGAAGATGGTGCGCCTGGCTGGCTCAGTCGGTAGAGCATGTGACTCTTAATCTCGGGGTTGCAAGTTCAAGCCCCACGTTGGGTGCAGAGTTTACTGAAAATCTTTTTAAAAAAATCATAAGGAACAGAAAATATATTTACAGTGCTGTAAATAAAAAAAAAGAAAGTCCACATAGAAGTGGACCCATGCAGTTCAAACCCATGTTGTTCAAGGGTCAACTATATATTAAAATGAAACCATGTATTAAATTTAGTCCATGCATTCACCTAAATCAGCTCTAAGAAAAGCCAAAGAATGAAGAAGGGATTTCTCCAAAAGGTTTCATATTGAGAACAAACACTTTAAAAATCACAAATGAGTAAGACTGTCAAAGCAAACAGAAAATTAGGCAAAAGAAACTTCACAAAATAGAACACCCAAATAGTCAATAACCTTGACTTGAGTAGTGGTTACAGGGTTAGTTCACACTGCAATTATGAAGCTGTAAACTTAAAATTTGTGTACTTTATACTATCTTATACTTTAAAAAACAGTTTACAAAAAATGGCTGCATTAGACATTATTAACACAAATTCAGTTACTTCATGAAGCTTTCAAAGGTTCTGCTCTGAAGAGGAACAGCAGCACATTATACACCACGCAGGCCACCAGGGAACAACTGGGTGACTCCTTACCATCTTGCTACCACTGCATCATTTTCCTTTAAACCACACACCCCCCTTTTTTTTAATAGCTTCTATTTATAAAGCATATACAATGTCCCAAGACTGTACTAAGTGCTTTACATGCATTATGGAATTTAACCTTCACAAGAAACTCTGAGGTAGCTATTAGCATCATTATTTTACAGACGAGTAAACTGAGGCTCAGAAAAGTTAAACAATTTGCTCTAGTTGCAGAACTGGAATTATGAGCCTGTGAATAAATACAATAGCATAATTTGTTACCTGACGTTATTTAGCACCAACAGACGTTAAGTATACTGTTTTCTTTTTTCAGTTCTAGCCTTCTTTGAAAATACTTTGTATTTAATGCCTCATACGAACCACTGAAAAGTCTAAGGTCTTCTTGCAAGCCCTAAAAAAGGAACACTATCATATCATATTTTTGAATACTGCAGTGTTGAGAAGCTTCTTACTAATTCAATGACATTTTCTCTGGAAGAGTAGTTATATGTTAACGAGAAGCAATTTAGAGCAAGCAAAACCTTTAAAAGATTCACACACATACTTCTTTCATGTTACATAGTTTCACCACCATATTACTCAAATACAAATTCTCTCAATGAGTTTACTCCTTCTGAACACTTCTGGAAGTATTTTGTTTGAAAATGAACGTTCTGGAGGTGCCTGGGTGGCTCAGCTGGTTAAGCATCTGCCTTCAGCTCAGGTCATGATCTTAGTCCTGGGATAGAGTCCCACGTTGGGCTCCCTGCTCAGTGGAGAGTATGCTTCTCCCTCTGCCTCTCTGCCTCTCTCCCTCCCCCACCGCTCATGCACTGCGCACGCTCGCGCTCTCTCTCTCAAATAAATAAAATCTTTAAAAAAAGAAAATGACACCCTGTTTTCAGGTAACTTTCACCAACCGATTGATTGACTGCCAAATTCTGCAATTACGTTTTACCATTTACAAAGAAGCTATATCCTTAGATTCAAAGGATAAGTTTATTATTACTTCGTTATTACTAAAAATCAAACATACCCATATTTATACATGTAAAAATTAAAAGAGTTATTTATAAATGCTGATATACCAATTCTCATTTAAGTATACTGGATTTCAGTTGCCTCTTCTATAACGTAAGTTAGACTAAATGTCTATGTAAATGTTTCCAACTCTGAAATTATTTGCTTCTACATAACAATATCTTTAGTACAAATATTTTATCTTTAGGAACTGCTGATGATTAATTTAGCCCTGAGGAAGGAAAGAGGAAAAAAACCCACATTTACAATGCCAGAGAGCATTCTGTTACAATATGAAACAGCTCCATACCAAAGAAGAGAGAGGACAATCAGAGAGACTCGTGACACAGGAAAAGAGATACAAGGGCTCGTGTTATCAAGGCATGTACTCGAAAATCTACTGAAAGCTACCAAAAGCTTCCTAAGCACAACATTCTACTCACACACTTTAAAGTATTTGAATCACTTTTTTGATTACTTTGTCAGCTTTTTCCAATTGTACAGGGCTATTTCAAGGCCAAAGTCATGCCATACTCTTGATACCACTGCAATTAGGTTTCTAAGAGGTCACTAGTTTGTGACATTTGCTGATAAGTACACTCTGTATCAGGAACCGGGGGTAAGAAAGCACAAAGCAGTAAAAATAAAATTTCAGGTATTTACGTCTGTGTATAGTTCTGTGATTTCTTAAATCAATCCATAACACATACCTAACAATGCAGGATAAACTGCAAGAAGCAGAGACTATTAAAAAATGAATTTCTGGGGCGCCTGGGTGGCACAGCGGTTAAGCGTCTGCCTTCAGCTCAGGGCGTGATCCCAGGGTTATGGGATCGAGCCCCACATCACTCCTCCGGTATGAGCCTGCTTCTTCCTCTCCCAATCCCCCTGCTTGTGTTCCCTCTCTCGCTGGCTGTCTCCATCTCCGTCGAATAAATAAATAAAATCTTTAAAAAAAAAATGAATTTCTAACATAGCATAGAAGTCTAGGACCAGAGGTGCGCCTGGGTGGCACAGCGGTTAAGCGTCTGCCTTCGGCTCAGGGCGTGATCCCAGCGTTGGGATCGTCACATCAGGCTCCTTAGCTATGAGCCTGCTTCTTCCTCTCCCACTCCCCCTGCTTGTGTTCCCTCTCTCGCTGGCTGTCTCTGTCTCTGTCGAATAAATAAATAAAATCTTTAAAAAAAAAAAAAGTCTAGACCAGAATAAGGCAGTGTGAAGTGTGGCAAAATTTACATGTGAGGCTATTTCAGAGATAAAAATCACTAGGATTTGGTCACACAATGATTAGATATATAACAGGGAAACAAAAACAAGCCAAAAACTCAGTTTCCCACACTGAGTAACACGGAAATGGTTCTTCGATAATGTTTTGTTGTTTTGTTTTGTTTTTTTTTAAGAGAGAAAGCATGTGGGGAAGGCGAAGAGGGAGAGAGAGAATCCTAAGCAGGCTCTACCCCCAACATGGAGCCTGACACGGAGCTCGATCTCACAACCCTGAGCCAAAAGCGCGAGCTGGATGCTTAATAATCTTAATACAGTAATATGAGAAGATGAGAAGATGTAGCATCTTTGGAAGAAAGATGAATCATGAATATGAGTTAATAACACCCAGAGACTGCCCAAGGAGATTCCAACTAAAAACAGAAATTAGGTGTTCAAAGAGAGGTCAGGGCTACAGGAAGGTGTCTGAAAGCTTACCATACTAAACAAACTGAAGTCATGGGACAGAGTAAGATCGCCAAGAGCGAAATATATTGAATGAGAAAAAGGCGCAGGACTGAATTCAGGAGAATGCATTCATTTAAGAGGAGAGAAAAAGAACAAGAAGTCTGTCAGAGAAGTGAAAGAAAAAACGGAGAGTATAGTGTTTAGGAAGGAACCAACAAAGAAAGTTTCAGTAAAATAAACCACTAACAGTGCTGAACGACAAAGTCCAGCCAGATGTGGGCTTAAAAAAAAATCCATCAAATCTCGTGATTAACAAACTAGTCACCAGTGTCCTTCAAGAGAGGAGTTTCAAGAAGATGAGGGAAAATCCCTGGAGAAAGAGCATGGTAAAATGGAGAGGCAGAGCTGAGTTCAAATCACACCTCTCCAGCTTATGAGAAGCTATGTACCACCCTAGACAGGTTGCTTAACATACTGAATCTCAAATTCCCTCTTTGTAAAATGTAGTATTACCACTATTCACGGTTGTTGTAAGGGTAAGGGGTAATTATGAAAAGTTTCGAGCATAGTGGCTGTTACTATGCAGTCAATAAATGTTATTATATGAACCCTGTTCATTTTCATTTTCATTCCCCACATAAAAAAGAACATCCAGCAGTATGACATTATGACACTAGACCATTTTTCATGTACTGCAGGTGATAAAAAAAATTAAAACTTGATTTTGGCTTTTGCTTATTTAAAGCCAACAATCTGAAAAACCAGAAATATCCTTATGATGACAAGAATGTGAAGAAAAGAGCATTTTCAAACACTACTGGTGAGATTATAAACCAAAGTAATGTTTCTGGAAGGAAATTTGGCAGCACCCATCAGCAAAATGTACATACCCTTTGGCCCAATGAATCTAGAAATGTCATGGAAATGTATCAAACAAGTGTCCAAGGACATACAAGAAGGTTTCCTGTGGCATTATGAGAAAACAAACAAAATACACACCATAGAGGACTGCTTAAAGTATAAAATATATTACAAAAAATTATAGTATAGAACCTCAACATTAAGGGGGGAAATTGCTCCTGCTCTGCTTCAGAGCCTTCTTGAATACTGATTTTTTTCTGATAGTGAGTATCTATTACTTTTATAATTAAAAAATCATTTATTGAATAATTTAATTTAGTATACTGGTTTTTAGATAAATATATTCAACATTTTTTTTGTAATTCAGGATTTTCCTCACAAAAGAAACATTTGTTCTTTTTAATGTCAAAGTTTAACACATATTAGATCTCTCTCCTAAGTAATACAATCTTCCCACACCAGCTGATGCCTAAATTATTCACTGGCCATCAAACTGGCACTCTTCTGTGGCAGCAGGCACTCTTGTTAATAACATCCACGGTAATGGATTCCAATCATAAGAAAATGCTGAAGATTCAAAAACAGACAGGTACATACATTCGGAGGTGTGTGATGTCAGAAATGTTACCATTACATCCTACTACAGTACATTCATGAGACAATATGCACCTTTAAAACAAAGCCCTAGAGCACAAGGAAAAAAAAACAACTGATAACCTTGAAATTAAAGGCTTTTATTCAAAATAATTTTAAAAATCACAAAAATAGAACTACCACATGATCAAAGCATCCCACTACTGGGTACATAGCTAAAAGAATTGAAAGCAAGGTCCTGAAGAGAGATTTGTACCCTCATGTTGATAGCAGCCCTATTCACACAACTACGAGGTAGAAGCAACCCAAATGTCCAGAGCTAAAGAATGGATAAACAAAATGTGGAACATACAGGAATTTTTCAGCCTTTTTTAAAAAGGAAGGAAATCCTGACACATGCTATAACATGGATAAACCTGAGGACATTATACTAAGTGAAAAAAGCTAGTCACCAAAAGGGAAGTACTATATGATTCTCCTTCTATAAGATATTTCAAGTAGTCAAATTCATAGAAACAAAAAGTAGAATGGTGGTGACCGGCGGCTGGGGAGAGGGGAAAAAAGGGAGTTGTTTAATGGGTACAGATTTTCAAATGTACAAGATGAAAAAGTTCTAGAGATTTGTTTTAAAACAATGTGAACATCCTTAATACTAATGAACTGCATGCTTAAAAATGTTTAAGATGTGCCATCAGGGAAATACAAATCAAAACCACAATGACATACCACCTTACACCAGTCAGAATGGCAAAAATTAACAAATCAGGAAACAACAGATATTGGCGAGGATGTGGAGAAAGAGGAACCCTCTTAGACGCTGGTGGGAATGCAAGCTGGTACAGTCACTCTGGTAAACAGTGTGGGGATTCCTCAAAACGTTAAAAATAGAGCTACCCTAAGACCCAGCAATTGCACCTACTAGGTATTTACCCCAAAGATACAGATGTAGTGAAAAGAATGGACACATGCACCCCAATGTTCATAGCAGCAATGTCCACAATAGCCAAACTGTAGAGGGAGCCGAGATGTTCTTCAATGGATGAATGGATAAAGAGGATGTGGTTCGTATATTCAGCCATCAGAAAGGATGAATACCTACCATTTACATCAATGTGGATGGAACTGGAGGAGATTATGCTAAGTCAAGAAGAGAAAGACAATTGACATCAAGAAGACGTCAATTCTTGACAATTACGTCAATTCTTGCAATTATGTTAAGAAGAGAAAGACAATTATCATATGGTTTTACTCATGTGTGGAACATAAGAAACAGTGCAGAGGATCATAGGGGAAGGGAGGGAAAATGAATGGGAAGAAATCAGAGAGGGAGACAAACCATGAGAGACTCTGGGAAGCAAACTGAGGGTTGCTGGAGGGGAGATTGGTGGGAGATGAGGTAACTGGGTGATGCGCATTAAGGAGAGCCCGTGATATGATGAGCACTGGGCGTTATACACAACTGATGAATCATTGAACACTACAGCTGAAACTAACGATGTACTATATGTTGCTTAATTGAATTAAAATTTTAAAAAATCACCAAAAAAAAGTTTAAGATGATACATATTATGTTATACTTTCTCATAATAAAAAAATGAAAAAAATTTCTATATTAAAAGTAATTTTGGTCACCAAATTGATAGCTCAAGATGACAGTACAACTTACAAACTAGTCCAATTTGTTTTTCTAATATAGGGAGCAGTATGAACAAATGTTTTCAGAATGAAATATGTAAAGAAAGGGGTTAGTAAGTATAAAAATGCTCTAATATTATATAGCAATTTTTATTTTAGTATATGTGCTGCCGAAGCGAGCACAATATATAGCAATTTTTAGAAAGATAACATTCCTTTCTAAACATTAATATTAATATATCTAAAATTGAAATTTGATGAAATAATTTCAGAACAAAGTGTAAAAGGATGTTTTTCTTGAATCCCATTAATAATCAAGATTTCCATTTTTCACCCATTAGAAATAAAAGATTGCCGGGGCGCCTGGGTGGCTCAGTTGTTAAGCGTCTGCCTTCAGCTCAAGTCATGGCCCCAGCGTTCTGGGATCGAGCCCCACATCGGGCTCCCTGCTCAGCGGAAAGCCTGCTTCTCCCTCTCCCACTCCCCCTCCTTGTGTTTCCTCTCTCGCTCTCTCTGTCAAATAAATAAAATCTTAAAAAAAAAAAAAGAAATAAAAGATTGCCTAAAACTCAGTAAAAAACAGAGCACCTGGGTGGCTCAGTTGGTTGAGCATCCAACTCTTGATTTCAGCTCAGGTCATGATCTCAGGGTCCTGGGATCAAGCCCCAAATCAGGCTCTGCACTGAGCGTGGAGCTTGCTTAAGATTCTCTCTCCCCCTCTACCCCTCCCCTGCACCCTCAAAAAAAAAAAAACCCCAAAACCCACAATGCTCCCCCCTCCCCCTACTCCGTCTCAAAAAACCCCCCACAATGCTCTTATCACATTAAAAATCAATAATTCCCTAATATCATCTGACAAAAAAAAAATATATCGTCTGACATTCAAATTTTCTCTATTGCCTTATAACTGTCTCTTTACAGTTAACCTGTTCAATTAGTATGTAAATGAGTTCACACATGAAAATTCTATTTAACAGTTTCACAGAATAATCTACAGATCTTACATTGGAAAAAAAAAAAAAAGACCACAGGTATAGAATTAAACAAAAGCAAACTGCAAAACAGAATGTAATCTGTAAGCTTATTTTTATTTAAATGTTTTTTTTTAAGATTTTATTTATTCATTTGTGGAGGGGTGGGAGAGAGCACAAGGCAGAGGGAGCAGCAACAGGCAGAGGGAGAAGCAGGCTCCCCGCTGAGCAAGGAGCCTGATGTGGGACTGGATCCCAGGACCCTGGGATCATGACCTGAGCTGAAGGCAGACACTTAAGCGACTGAGCCACCCAGGTGTCCCTTAAATGTTTATCTTAATAAATGACAACAAAAAGTAGTCATTTTTAGAAGATAAATACTAACCACGATTTGGGGGAGTTATAAAACAAATCAGCCTGAAATAACTGAACTGTAAAAACAAAATGTGATTTAGCTTAAAGAAATTTCAAAGGCTATATTTCACTTCCTCTGATTCAGGTCTAAAATACCAGTAATAGAGAGTTTTCCAGGTTCTTTTGTTTTTCTTGTTTGTTTTTGTTTGGTTCTAAGGTGGATTTTAACGCATGGTGTTAAATATATATTTAGATATAGATATCCACAGAAGTCAGGTGCATGTCTAAATTCACACATAATTTAAGTCAACAAATATCAACCGTAACAAAACATCTTTCCCCAGGAGGGGGAGTATCCTAGCAAAAAGCAACATAACCACACTAACACCAATCTATCCATTTCTTTCCACTGCCACCATGTCCTCTCTGTGGATTACCTTAATGCCTCTTTCCTAATGGTTTTCCTACCCCTACTCTCATTCTGGTCCTCTTCCCACTCCAAATAGCAGCCAGAACAATTAAAACATAAACCATAGCGGCTACCCTCCAACCTCAAATCACACCCCTACGTTATCCGTTCCACTATGCCTCAGTCTCACTGGCAGGCTTTCAGATTCTTTACTTTATCAAACTCTTTCCAACCTCAGAGCCTTCACACAGGATCTTTCTTTGCCCAAGGCTCTCAGTCCACCCATTCTGGTTGGTGGTCTCCCTTCAGGCCCCAGTTTGATATACCATGTCCTTAAGAGATTTTTCCCTGTCCACCCAATCTAAAGTCCCTACAACTGATTAGCTACTTGAAAAAAAAAAAAATAGAACCACATCTCACATAAATTCTAAGAATAAACTTAAAATAAGTTAGAGATCTAAATATTTAAAATGTTAATTCAGTAAGTACTAGAAGAAAACAGGGTGAATGCCTCTTTGAACTCAGCAACGGAAAGGCCTTCTAATTATGACTTAAAATCCAGAGGCAATGAAAGAGAAGACTGATAAAACCAACCACACACAGCGGGTGCCTGGGTGGTTCAGTCAGCTAAGCATCCAATTTCAGCTAAGATCATGATCTCAAGGTCATGAGATCGAACCCAGCATGGCTCTGTGCCGGGTGTGGAACCTGCTTAAGATTCTTTCTCTCTCGGGGCGCCTGGGTGGCAGAGCGGTTAAGAGTCTGCCTTCGGCTCAGGGCGTGATCCCGGCGTTATGGGATCGAGCCCCACGTCAGGCTCCTCCACTATGAGCCTGCCTTCCTCTCCCACTCCCCCTACTTGTGTTCCCGTTCTGTCTGATATCTCAGTATTCGTGTAATACTTTCCCCAAAAAAAAAAAAAAAAAAAAACCACACACAAAAAACTTTGTACAAGGCAAATAAAACCACAAAAAAGTCAAAATGAAAAAAAAATTCAACATATATAAAGGGCTAACACCCCATATGTATAACAGATCTCTAAAACTGATGGACAAAAGACCAAACTCTTAATAGAAAAATGGGCAAAAGACATGAACAGGCAATTCACATTTACACACACAATTTTTTTTTAAAGATTCATTTATTTATTTTAGAGAGCATGCACATGAGCAGGGGGAGGGGCAGAGGGAAAAAAAAAAGGAGAGAAGCAGACTCCCCGCTTGAGCAAGGAGTCCAACACAGGGCTCAATCTAGAGACCCTAGCTAAAATCAAGAGTTGGATGCTTAACTGACTGAGCCACCCAGGCACCACTTATACACACAATTTAAAAATTACCCTTAAACATGAGATGTTTAACTTCACTCATAATGACACATGCAAAATAAAACTACACAGATTAACAATTTTGCCAATCAACTGGCAAAATTGTTAAAGAATAACATATTCTGCTGGCAAGGCTATAGAGAAACAGGCACTACCGTATGTTGCTGGTGGGAATGCAAACTGGTACAGTTCTGACTGAGAGAAATTTGGCAATATCTAACAAAACTATATATGCATTTACCTTTTGACTAAATAATCCCACTTCTGAAAATTTACCTTGAAGATACAACTTGAATACAAAAATATATATGCACAAAACTATTCTTTGTAATTGTAATTGGGAAACACAATATCAATAATTAGGAAAGTGGATGAATAAACTATGGTTATCCACATAATGAAGTACTATTCAGCAACAAAATAGAATGAGAAAGATCTCTATGAACTGACATGAAGTGATTTCCAGGAAACACAGTTAAGGGAAAACAGCCAAGTGCAAATAGGCATCTATAGTACGTTACCTTTCCTGTAAGAAGAGAAATTGAGAAAACAAACATTTATCTGTTTATATACCCCCCACCAAACACACAGATACATATACACATACACACACAGACACACAAAGAATAAAACAAAAACTAATGATAATGATTACTAAAAGGGGTTAGAAAGGAAGGAGGTGAGAAGGATGGTGAGGAGGGAGTGTGACGCTTCTGATGGTTTTAGCATGCTTCTAATTTACAGAACCACATTAATGTTTCACATAGTCAAACAAACAAGGATATGGATGGGCCCAAAATGAAATACAAAGAAATGAACTTAAATATATTTCAAAAAAAAACCACCAATAACATAATCACACTTGGAGGTGGAGGTTTGGGAGAAGAACTTAAGTAACTTAAAACACAGTATTTTGACTACATGCTCCAAGTATATGGCTAAAGAAGAAAAGAACTGTAAATAAATGTTGTACTCCAGTTAGTAAATTAGCAATGGTATGGGTAGCAATTCCAAAACTACATTAAATGTATTCTAGAACTGAGCTAATAAGTAACATATGGTAGATAAAGAGAGCCAAGTTTCCTGGTATCATAAAAGGGATTATAAATAAAGGAAGAAGGACAGAATGAACTCTTGAGGTGTCAGAACTGGACACAGCAGTATGAATTCATGGTTTTAATATATAAACAGATAGATACAGAACTACTAAAACACACACATGCCATTTTCTAGCTTTACCACTCAAAGGGCCTAAAAGCATAACACCTTAGTACTAATGAGCACATCTGGCACTAGCATCCATCTTGTTTTCCAAACACCATTCTCCAATAAAAGGAACCAGAGCTCCTTAAAGAAATGGCCAATATCAGGGATGGGGCAGGAAGGTACAATGTCAGTCTGAAACATCTTGTGGTACCAGAAGGTAAGCACTCAAGGGAGGAAGGGGCCATGGCAAAGGGGACACAGAACAAGCTTAAATCGGCTCCTGCTGGACAACTTAGGGCAATTATTTAATAAGACAGTAACAAGTAACATTACAACCCAATGGATATGAATCCATGAGTCCATACAGAAACAAAAAGACTAGGGGCGCCTGGTTGGCACAGTCATTAAGTGTCTGCCTTCAGCTCAGGGCGTGATCCCGGTGCTCTGGGATCGAGCCCACATCAGGCTCCTCCGCTAGGAGCCTGCTTCTTCCTCTCCCACTTCCCCTGCTTGTGTTCCCTGTCTCGCTGGCTGTCTCTCTCTGTCAAATAAATAAATAAAATCTTGAAAAAAAAAAAGAAACAAAAAGACTAAGTAAAGGAAAATTCTTCCTTATAAAGGAATTCCTTATACAGGAATGATTGAATTAGAAAATCATCATTTCACAACACCATAGTTTTAATTGTTTAAGGCCATATTCACCAAGAGAGGCTAAAACTGGTTCGTGAAAATAAGATGAGAAAGCAGTATACTCTCAAAGTTCGTCTTCACAAGATACTTATTACAAAGAAGAAAAAAAAACCTACAGTGGAAAAAACTGACAGTCACCCACCTCAACCAAGTGATCAAAGTTAACCAGTAATGGGAAAAAATGACATCATGTTCCTCCGAATATGTTAGAACACAACAACACTTCTGTGCAGTTATTCTAAAAATGCATAACCTGAAAACATCAGACAAACTAAAATTGGGGAGCATTCTACAAAATAACTATCCAGTACTCTTTAAAAGTGTTAGGGTTGGGACATCTGGGTGGCTCAGTCGGTTAAGTGTCTGACTCTTGATCTCATCTCAGGTCTTCATCTTAGGGTTGTGAGTTCAAGCCTCACACTGGGTTCCACGGCTGGGCGTGGAGCCTACTTAAAAAAAAAAAAAAAAAGAAGTATTTAGAGGTAAGGAGACCTCATGTCTGAAACTTACTGCCAAATACTGCAAGAAAAAACTGTGTGTGTGTGTGTGTGTGTGTGTGTGTATACATGTACAGAAAGAATGAGTGATAAAACTAGGGTGGTAAATTTAAATTTGAAACATTTGGAGAATCCTGGTGAAAGGTATACAGGAATTCTCTGTAGTATTTTTGCAACTTTTCTGTATGTCTAAAATTATTTCAAAGCAAAAGGTTAAAAAACAGAAATAAAAATAGTAGGTACCCTGTTGTTCTCTCTCCTTGTTCCTTTTCATCAGAGAGTGCTACTTTACCTTTTTGGCTGTCTACGCACTAGACTGAAAACACCATAATGGTAAGGTCTGCATTTCTGCTCCTCAATGAATAATCAGCACCCAGAACAATACTTTACACTTTATATGCACTAAATATCTTGAATGAAAGACTTAATCGTGGATCATTTTATAGTTTTCCATTCATGTATCTTTCCACTGATAAAATTTTAAAAGATTGCCATCAAATGATGAATGGATATATAAAATGTGGTGTATCTATAAAATGCAATACTATGTACCAACACAAAGAAATGAATAACTAATAACATGAACCCTGAAAACATAAAAAATGTCAAAAAGGACCACATAGCATATGAATACATTTATATGAAATGCTCAGAATGTACAAATCTATAGAGATAGAAAGTCGACTTTTGGTTGCCTAAGGCTTGGAGAATGGGAGAGTGGGGAAAGACAGCTAGAGGGTACAAGAAAGGGGTTTCTGCTGGGGGTTAGGAAAATATTCTAAAATTGTAATGATACTGTACAACCGTGAATATACTAAAAACAACTGAACTGTACACTTCAAATGGGTAAAGTTCATGGTATGTGAATTATATCTTTTTTTTTTTTTTTAAAGATTTTATTTATTTATTCGACAGAGATAGAGACAGCCAGCGAGAGGGAACACAAGCAGGGGGAGTGGGAGAGGAAGAAGCAGGCTCACAGCAGAGGAGCCTGACGTGGGGCTCGATCCCAGAACGCCGGGATCACGCCCTGAGCCGAAGGCAGACGCTTAACCGCCGTGCCACCCAGGCGCCCCGTATGTAAATTATATCTTAATAAAGTTGTTTAAAAAAGAACTTTAAGAGCCCTGTCAAAATTTTTATTTGAAAGCCATGAATATATATATGTATATCATTAACATTAATATAGTATTATATATGTATAAAATAATCTATGTCTGTGACCACAATGTATGGTACAGAAAACCACTTCATTACAGACTTCTATTAAAACTTTTTTTCTTTCTTTTCTCTTTTAAGATTTTATTTATTTATTTGTCCAAGAGAAAGAGAGAGTGAGTGCACAAGCAAGGGGAGCAACAGGCAGAGGGAGAAGCAGGCTCCCCACTGAGCAAGGAGCTTGATGTGGGACTCGATCTCAGGACACGGGGATCATGACCTGAGCTGATGGCAGACGCTTAACCAGCTGAGCCACCCAGGCATCCCTTCCCATTAAAACTTCTGTTAAAACGAGGGGCACCTAGGTGGTTCAGTCGGTTAAGCATCTGACTCCTGATTTTGGCTCAGATCATGATCTCGAGGTGGTGAGATCGAGCCCCATGGCAGGCTCCGTCCTTAGCAGGGGGTCAGCTTGAGATTCTCTCCCTCTCTCTCTCTCTGCCCCTCCTCACATTTGCATGCACTCTCTCTAAAACAAATAAATAGTATCTTTAAAAACAAAAAAAAACTTGTTAAAACAAAACCCAGTTGGCAACCTTTTGCTAATAAGGATTCCCCCAAAAAATAACTATTTCATAATACAGAGAAGAAACTGTCAACAATTTCAGACAATACTGAGCTTTTTTGGATAAGGGCGGTTTAGAAAGAGAGAACTTTAATACTAGTTGTTCGTAACTCCTTCTCTACTCTCAAGGCTCATTCAAGGGTCATTTCTCACCAGAAGCCTTCTTTGAACCCTCAAATGAAGCTAAGTGCTCTCCTCTGTGTTCCCATAGCACCCTGCACACACCTATACCCCAGGACTTCTTAAGACAAACTATTTTTCTCCTCCATTAAATGATGAAATCATGTTTTAATCACCTCTGTATCCCTTGCAGAGTGCCAGCACACAAAAAGGACTCAAGAAAAATTCAGTTAAATTTGCAGTGTGAATGTGGACCTGTTTGACTTCTATAAGCCTCAGTTTTCTACTTATGCAATAGGAATTCTACCAATTGTCTTACCTAACTCATGGGGGTGAGACATGAGAAACAAGGAAATAGACATATAAAAGCACTTGAAAAAAATGTAGTATACATACACAGTCTTCTATTATTATAGAGTACCTTATATAAAGTATTAGTTATTATTGTATGTGTCATTCTATGTATCTTAATTTTGTTACAGGAACTTTGTCTTTGATACTTCTGAGTCTAGAAAGGCATAAGGGGATGGGAATACCCTAAACAAAAACTGATAAGCCTAAATTAATTAACATTACAAATACCATTCAGTCAACCATTACAGGCAAAATAGAAAGCATTTTTTTACCTCAACAATAATTAATGCTAAATTACTCAGTAAACTTGCAATAAATACAACTGCTTTTCAGGTTACTTTACAGCCCACTTTCCTGTCTCTATGTTCTGAAATGACTCAAACCACAAGCTAGAATTCTACATTTAAAAGAAAAAGGAAAATATTCATGAACTGAATGTTGCCACCACACCTCATAAACACAGCACCTTCTGCTGCTAAAACCTTTTATGCATTCAAGAGCCCTGCGTGTTCTTGACAGAAACCATACTCACGCAGCTGAATTTAGAACATGCTGACCTTGAGCAAATCAATGCCCTTAGCATGTACTTCTGGCTTATATCACTACAAGAGGTAGACAGCCTCACCATCTATAGTAGTCAACAATTTCTGGCCACTGTCCCCTGTCTATTTTAAGATATCCCTACTACATTTCTGTGTTGCACAGTTCAAAGAAATAGAATAACACATGAACCTGTGTTTAAACACTAATCGTTTACCTTGGAACTTGTGGTATGTGTGTTCATACTGTGATTAGCTCAAAAATATTTAATTTGGTAAGTTTCCACTTCCTGCTTTCGTTTTTTAAATACAACACATTTTTAACAAAGAGTTAAAAATCAAGTTTAAGACACTTCTGCTTACTGTCTAATCAAATTTTAAGTAACCTTAGTCAAAAACTAAGCCAAAACTGGTGAACAAATATTGAAAAAGATTAAGTTACCTGCTATTTTCATGCAAAACTACACTAGATATTAAAACAGTACATAATTAAGGACTATAAGACATTTTCACCAGTCTACCTTAATACTTACTAACTCTAACTCCTGAATCTAATTAACATAAAGTCCTTTTTAAATGTTTTTACCCAAGCAACAGCAACCAAAATGCTACTAGCAGGAGCCCATTTACAAATAAGAATCTCATTTCTTTTACTCTAAACACAAAACCTATAAGTTAGCAATTGTATACCCTGTGAAATTCAGATTATCTACTTGAAATTTATACAGAAAAACAAATTAGAAACTTAGTAATTGTACTTAGCAATTATTCATAGCTTTTTTTTCACTCCCAACAGAGGCTAATATTTGTGCAAAGGCCTAATACTAGAAATAAACACTGTAAAACATTTAGCATTTGATTGCTTTTTAAAGGATTTCCTTTACTTTCTTGAAACATTTAATAAATGTTTAACAAATGTTCAAATATAAAAAATAAAGTTTTTTTTTTAACTCTCATCCAAAATATTTCAAATTAAAAAAAAGGAGTCTAGGTATCACACGGAGCTAAATCTGATACGCAGTATAATGCAGGACCCAAATAAAATGAAGTCATTTACTAACAAGTGAACTAAATATAGAGCCCAAGCAGCTGGAGCCTGGGGGTTTATATAATATGCTAGCTGACAACTAAAAGCTCTTAAGACAGAATCCACAGAACACAAAGTGAAGGAAAAAACCACTTTTCTTCTCATGCTGTTAAATAAGATTTTAAAATAATTTTTCTGGGAAAAAATGAACTAAAAGCTAATCCTGTATTCCATTATATTAAATAAACCTGTCCGGAGTACAGAGGATCAAATAAATGTAATTATATGATATATTAAATAAGACTACCCTGACACAACTATAGTTTTTTGGTTTTTGTTTTTGTTTTTTTTGAGAGAGAGAGAGAACGAGCAGTGGGAAGGGTCAGAGGGAGAGAGAGAAAGAAGCAGACTCCCTCCTGAGCAGGAAGCCCACTGTGGGGCTTGATTCCAGGACCCCAACATCATGACCTGAGCCAAAGGCAGATGCTTAACTGACTGAGCTACCTAGGTGCCCCTACAATATCTTTTAAACCATTTAAAAGGAATAGTACCTAAGCACTCTAGTACTAAAAATCGTACAATCAGGGATATACTAAACAATAAATTAGGCTATGTTCCTGATTTCTAATACATTTTTTTTAAAGATTTTATTTATTTGACAGAGAGAGAGACAGCCAGCGAGAGAGGAAACACAAGCAGGGGGAGTGGGAGAGGAAAAAGCAGGCTCCCAGCAGAGAAGCCTGATGTGGGGCTCGATCCCAGGACTCCGAGATCATGCCCTGAGGCAAAGACAGACACTTAAGGACTGAGCCACCCAGGCACTCCTCTAATACATATTTTAATAAATTATCAGTAACTGACATAAATGTGGGACTCCTAATGACCTACTAATGGCAAGGCATATATTTGGAGTTGGTTTTTGTAGTAGCTAATTAATTTCTCCTAGATCTTGTCCTGGATACTAAGGCATGTATTTGCAAGAAACTAATCAGGGTGAGAGGTATAGTACAAAGGTAGATACAATACCGAAGATAGGGGCGCCAGGGTGGCTCAGTGGGTTGAGCATCCGACTCTTGATTTTGGCTCAGGTTACAATCTCAGGGTCCTAGGATCAAGCCCCGCATCTGACTCCACGCTTAGCACAGATCTGCTTGTCTCTCTCCCTCTGCCCCTCCCCGCCACTCATGCTCACAAGTGTTCGCGCTCACGTGTGCTCTCTCTCTAAAAATAAGTAAATAGATCTTCAAAAAAAATACCAGAAAATACCCCTTGCCAGGTCTAAATTTATAATCCTCAAATTCTAACAATCTCCAACAATAAACTGCATGTATCTGTCTATTCACCAACTTCTTAGTGGCCAATATTGGCAGCTTCTGTACTTGCCCACTGTGTTGGGGCTCTAGAGTTCACCAAGACCACAAATTCATTCTAGCTGAAATGAAAACAATTTCTCAAAATGATAGAGAGCTATGAATCCAAAATAATTTTACCTACTCAAGAAGATATTTTGAATCTTGGTAATCATTAGTCCTTAAGACTACCAATATACTCCAGGCTAGCATCATATTAATCATGACACTATAGCACTTTATCAGTATTTACATGGAAGTTATTTTCTTCTTTAAATTCTACCCATAGCACCAACACCAAAATAACATTACCCATAACATATAGATGAAAAGAGTATAATCAAACTTGTTATGGAAAAGTCTCCTGAACATTTATGGCAGCCATGGAAGTGTGTCTGAATCTTCTGAATCTTAAAATCGCTAATCAGAATAACTTTTTGAATTCTCATATATAACTTTTCTAAGTATTCAGTTACATCTGATTGTCTTTAATAAACTAGTTCTCTTAAGTGCCAAAATGCCCAAAGATATATACAAAAATTACTAAAAACCTCTCCCAACATTTGAAGACTTCTGTTTGATCATCATTAATCACCTACCATTCCTTCAGGTCTTCTATTAACAATAAAAATAACCAACCCAATGTCTTTGGCTCAGAACTGCAGCAGAGATTTCTATTCTGTTTGGGCAGATTTTATGCCTAAATTTTAAAAATCTTTTTAACACCTCAAACCTAAACTGATCTTGATTTATTTATCCAAGCTGTCTTTTTCACCATGTACACACACAAAATTATTTCATTTAGCCAAAATTCAACATTTACTAAAGAGCCCAAAAGTAGCTGTCACCTACCTGTAGTACCGAGACTGTAGGTATGTTGAACAAACAGTCTTTGATACATGACTGGCCGACCCAAAGTCTATCACCTTAACCCTGTATGGCTGCCGAACAGGATCCACCAACATAATATTCTCTGGTTTGAGGTCAGCATGAATTAAACCAAGACTTTTCAATTTTTTCAGTGCAGTGGCCACTTGTTGAAGAATGGGTCGAATTACTTTTAGTGGCAGGGGACTGAACTTATTTTGTTTCAGAAAGTCATACAAGTTTTGTTCCAGCATCTCAAAGACTAGACAAGTATGGTTACGGTGCTGAAAGCATTCATAAGCTCGCACAAAGTTATATTCATCAGCATTTTCAGTACTGAGCCTTGCTAATATGCTCACTTCTATTTGACCTTGACGTGCATAAGAAGGGTGATTCTTCAAAATTTTGATTGCTACAATTTCACTTGTCCCTCTTTTCCAGCATTTCACTACCTGGCCGAAAGTGCCTCGACCAAGAAAATCAAGGACTTCGTAAGTGTTTTTCATGGAGCATAAGACTTCATGCTGTACTAACTGATAGTCACCTTCTCCAGTAGTACAATTCTGTTTTGTTCCTGTGGTAGTTGTCACAACCGTCACTGGATTTCCCATGTTGGTTTGCAACATCGCAGGAAGTATGGACAATTCATCGACAATCTGCATTGCGCTATGATTATCCACCTCCTCACTCTTGCGCTTCAACCCACATCGCTGGGGGCCTTCTAGGAAATGTAACCTGTGTCGCCACGCCCCAGTCGGAGGTGCCTCCACTTGAGCTTGCCGCGCCTGAGCTGCTATGACCTTTGTAGCACCCACAGTGTTTTTTAAAACAACAGCACTTGTCTGCAACGAAAAGTTGTGTCCTCGAGGTCTGTTAAATGGTATCTTTGTCTGAAAAACACTACCCTTCGTGGGAGGATGAGAATTTCCAACGTTTTTACCATTCACATAGGTCCGTGGATAGTTTCTTTCCTGGAATACACAACTGCTTGGCTCTACTTTGAGTTTCTTCACACTACAAAAGGCACTTGACTGAGTTTGATAAACATACGGTGGGTAGACCAAGACTTGTGAGGCCATACCTGGTGGGGGGGGGGGGAGGAAAGAAAAAGGACATATTAACTACAAAAATTTGTCTTTACTTTTAAATCTTATGTAAGAAAACTTTCAAGGGTCAAGTCCATAATTTGTAAATATAATTAAACTCCATTAAGATTTTTTTCCCTTGAAGAAGGTATTTCAGTATCTCCTAGCTAATTATTGCTTCAGCTATTTTGAGTATTGCATAAAAGACTGGAAATAAAGACGTGAGTGCATTCATTTAATCAAAAAATATTTACCAAGCAGCTGCAATCACCAAGATATGCCCTAGGAACTGTACCAACCATTTTTCCCCCAAAAGGAAAAGTACAGACCCGTAAACTATACACATTTGGCAAAGGTAAAGCATTCTATCACCAAATTATCATTTATGAGCCAATGATAATGAAAGAAAACATCCATTACATAACTACAGTCACATTCCTTAAATCTAAAACTCAAGAATCGCCTCAGGAAAAATAATCAATCGTAAAAATAAGTATAGAAGCCAGATGTAGGTTCCTTTGCATGATGTTCTCTTACTGTCTTTTTCCACATCCACCCTTGTACCCTTAAGCAGACTTCTTTACATTCAGATCAACGTGTGACTACCTTCTTGCTGAGGATTTTCTTGGGACACACACTCGCCACTCACCCTGTAGGCCAGGACTGGGCGTTCAGTGCTCTCATTAAAGCTTCTATGTTCTTCTAATTAGCATTCGTGACATGACATTACATTACATTGTAATTTTCACACTAGATGTGAAACAAAGTTCCCAGGATTTAGAGTCGATGTTCAAGAAATGTGAGCAGGTCAGATTAATTGTAAAATATTTCCTCTCTCTGCAATTTAAAAATCTGTATTGTATTAACTGGGCAATCTCCTACTGTTTTAACGAATCAAACATCAATTCTCCAATTCAAAAATAACACACTGCCGGGGCGCCTGGGTGGCACAGCGGTTAAGCGTCTGCCTTCGGCTCAGGGCGTCATCCCGGCGTTATGGGATCGAGCCCCACATCAGGCTCCTCTGCTAGGAGCCTGCTTCTTCCTCTCCCACTCCCCCTGCTTGTGTTCCCTCTCTCGCTGGCTGTCTCTATCTCTGTCAAATAAATAAACAAAATCTTAAAAAAAAAAAAATAACACACTGCCATCATAACATGAAACACATATAATATTTAAAATAATGAGTCACCACCTACTGAAGGACTTACTATACAAAGCATTTTAACAAATGCTTTATTTGTAATATTTTTTAAAAAAGATTTTATTTATTTGAGAGAGAGAGAGAGCATGAGCAAGGGGAGGGGCAGAGGTAGAAAGAGACTCCCCAGTGATTGAGGAGCCCAATTCAGGGCTTGGTCGCAGGACCCCAAGATCATGACCTGAGCAGAAGGCAGCTGCTTAACGAACAAAGCCACCCAGGTGGCCCTGCGATATTGTCTTTAATCATATTAATATCTTCCCAATTTGCTGTTAAGAAAACTAAAACTCAAAGGAACTAGGAAACTGTCCAAGGTCACATAGCTGGGGTATAGTAAAAGGAACAGGAAAATATATTGCCCTTCAGATAAAAGGCATAAATTTATGCCTCCTTCAACTTCCTAAACATTTTTTTTTTTAAGATTCTATTTTTAAGTAATCTCTACACCCAACACAGGGCTCAAACTCATAAGCCCCAGATCAAGAGTCACATGCTCTACCAACTGAGCCAGCCAGGCACCCCCTAAACATTTCTTGTTAACTACCTACCACATTCCTAAACTGACCTGAAATAAGCAATAAAACTTTATTAGACAAATTAAGATTTGATGTTCAATGTGTAAGAGGAAATCATAAATTAAAATCCTGGAGTTCCAAACCATTTCATCCAGCATCAGAAGAGGTTTCGATATTCCACCAATTAATCTCCTTTTAATGAAGCAGAGCCACACTGAAAACTCCTTCTAACCATTCCGAACCCATCTGCTAATTCACTTAACGCTGTTTGTGAGGATCCCCAGCCTGATCTTCAATAATTTAGCATTATCACGATTCTCATTTCAAACCACTTCTGTGACCCACACCCACAGAAACAGACTCAGAGAGACAGATGATGAAACTCACAAATAAAAATTTCAAAAACAGCTATTATAAATATACTTGTGGATTTAAAGAAAAGCTTGAACATAAATAGGAGAGACATGAAAAACATTCTTTTTTTTTTTTTTAAAGATTTTATTTATTTATTTGACAGAGATAGAGACAGCCAGCGAGAGAGGGAACACAAGCAGGGGGAGTTGGAGAGGAAGAAGCAGGCTCATAGCAGAGGAGCCTGATGTGGGGCTCGATCCCATAACGCTGGGATCACGCCCTGAGCCGAAGGCAGACGCTTAACCGCTGTGCCACCCAGGCGCCCCATGAAAAACATTCTTAAAATGGAACTGGTGAGCCTAGAAAACCGTACATACCATACACAGACAGCAGAAAAGCAATTTGGCCATGTCTAACAAAACTAACATACAATCAGGCAACTCAAATACAGTAAAAGAATATTCATGCAGTACTGTGTAAAGAAACACAGTACTGGAAATAGCCTAAATATCCATTTGAAAACTGGGTAAACACACCTTGATATACAGACCACCTACAGTCTTTAAAAAGAATGGAAACAGGGACACTGGGTGGCTCAGTAGGTTGAGCAACCCACTCTTGGTTTCGGCTCAGGCCATGATCTCAGCATCATGAGCTCAAGCCTGCATGGGGCTCTGTGCTCAAGCAGACTCCCTGCTTGAGATTCTCTGCCCCCCTTCTCTGCCCCTCCCCCAACTTGTGTGCGTGTGCACACTAACGCACGCTCTCCCCCCCCCAACCTTTCTCTCTCTAAAATAAATAAATCTTTTTTTAAAAAAAAGAACAAAAACAATCTACCTTGTTATGGACTGATTCCCATATCGTTATATAAAAAGCAAGATTCAGAAAAATGTCTACAATAGATACTACCATATGTAATAAAAAAGAATTACATATGTATATAATTGCACATACACTGAAGTATCTGTACATACATAAAAAAACTGTTGGTTTCTTTGTCTCAGGGAAGAGTAACAAGAATACTGGGGGCAGTGACAAAGACTTACTTTTCACTGTATACCCTTTTCACAACACTTTAATTTTTACTATGTACCTGTACTGCCTGTTCAAAATACATTTTTGAATCATCTGAGAAACCTATTAAAATAGATAAATTTCCTATTTAGAAATGAACCAATACATCCGGGATTCGCTTCAAAATAATAAAGAGAAAATGGATGGGGATATGAATAAAATGAGATTAGCCATAAATTGTTTGTTATAGGACCTTAAAAGTAAAAAGGGGTTCTACTTTTGAATGTTTATTTACATTTTTCCTTAATAAAAAGTTAAATAAGTAAATATATATTTAAAATTCCACCCAGAAAGATTCTGATTCAGCAAGTCTGTGGCATCTTCATGTGCACAAGCTTTCAAGGCCATTTCGATTCACACTAAGATCTGAGAAAGAAAGTGATCTAGTCTGTACGAAAACCGTAGCAAATTCAAGTTCTACCAATTCAGGGACCTTGAGTCTGAAAAAATCGGGATGAAGTCCTAGAGAATAGAACACATACCACTCTTGGCCAATCCAAGCCATTTTTTTTTTAAGATTTTATTTATTTATTTGTCAGAAAGAGAGACAGAGAGCGCACAAGTAGGGGGAGCAGCAGACAGAGGGAGAAGCAGACTCCCCGCTGAGCAAGGAGCTCAATGCAGGACTCAATCCCAGAACCCTGGGATCGTGAACTGAGCTGAAGGCAGATGCTTAACCAACTGCACCACCCAAGCATCTCAACCCATACCATTTTAAATCACGGTGTTATGTGGATGACAGCTGAGATCCATGTAACTGAACCTAGAGATATTTAAGAATCTACTACAATTTCTGAATCCTGCGGTTCTTACCTTTTCTTTCCCAACATGCCAAACTAGAAAGCAAACAGTTAAGCCAAGGGCCCAACCAAGGTCACCTAAAGGAGGCTTAGAAAATTACTGCTCAGGAACCACTGCGCTATGTGGGGCCAATCTCAAAGGGGACTTAAAAAAATAAACACAGATAGGAATGTCACATAACATACACAGCACCTAAGAAAGGGATGGGGCACTGCTGGAGATAACGGTTATAAAAGACCACAAGGAAAGAACTCCAAATTATTAATTAACCTAGCCACTGTGATTCCCTGCCATATCCAGGTCTTTCCTTCTGCCAACCCTCCACCAGATAAACTCATGACCTGGTAAGAGTATCTTCTGCTCGGAGTTTATGGATTTTATATTGTAAGCTGAGTACGGGAGCTGCTTAAGTCCATGGAGTCCAAAATATTCAGTACAATACTATTATTTCTTATTATTTTTCATTGCAATTCAAACTACGTTATACCTCTGTAGCTGTATTATTAATGACTTTGTCATTTGTTCTTATCAACTGACTAAGAAATGAAGTTTTGAAATACCCCTTCGTAAGCTGGGGCTGCCTATAATAAATATATCACTCAGAGGATTGTGAAGACTCCTGTTAGAAAAACCATTAAGCTTCCATTCCTCAAGCTTAATAATCTCAAGTACTTTAACTTTGATTAATAGGTCTTTTTTTTTCCAACCCTCTAAAAGACTTTAAGACCCATCTGAATTCTATCCAAATTCTTCACATCCTTTTACAATTACCAAAACAGCAATGTAACCAATACTGACACCCGCAAGCATGTGTCTGACTACCACTAGCCATAACGTTTTCTTCTTTCCTTTTCAGGCTTCCTGAAGAGGGAGGGAGGAAGCAAAAATAAAAATACTTTATTATCTTACATACAAATTATTAGCCAATATGACAATTGTGAATAATTCTGCCAAACTTATACAAAGCCCATATGTAACTGGGTTCTTCTTTAAAATGTACTGTGACATCACAAATAGATTTACTCAGGCAATGATGCCTTGCATTCTCCTTACTCAACTTTCTCCTTCTAGTTGTTCAAATCTCAATTTTTAAATTTCTCTTTAAAAAATTATGATAAAATATGCATAACAAAAAATTCGCCATTTTGAAGTGTACAGGCCAGGGGCATAAATACATTCACACTGTTGTGCAACCATCACCACTATCCATCTCCAGAACTTTCTTCCTCTTCCGAAACTGAAACTCTACCCATTAAACAACTGTCCACTGCCCCCGCCCCCAGCCCCTGGCAATCACCATTCTACGCTCTGTAAGAACTTAACTATTCTAGGGGCGCCTGGGTGGCACAGCGGTTAAGCGTCTGCCTTCGGCTCAGGGCGTGATCCCGGCGTTATGGGATCAAGCCCCACGTCAGGCTCCTCTGCTAAGAGCCTGCTTCTTCCTCTCCCTCTCCCCCTGCTTGTGTTCCCTCTCTCACTGGCTGTCTCTGTCTCTGTCGAATAAATAATAAAATCTTTAAAAAAAATAAAAAATAAAAAAAAGAACTTAACTATTCTAGGTACCCCATATTATGAAATTATAGTATTGCTCTTTAAAGACTTATTTCGCTCAGCATAATGTATTCAAAGTTCATCCGTGTTGCAGTATGTGTCAGAATTTCCTTCCTTTTTGAGACTAAATAATATTTCATTGTATGAATATGCCACATTTTGTATATTCATTCAGCCACCAAAAGATATTTGGGGGTAGTACATGGCTGACTTAGTCAGTGGAGCATGCAACTCTTAATCTTGGGGTTGTAAGTTTGAGCTCCACACTGGGTGTAGAGATTACTTAAAAATAAAACCTTTAGGGGTGCCCAGGTAGCTCAGTTGGTTAAGCATTCAACTCTTCATTTCGGCTCAGGTCATGATCTCAGGGTCCTGGGATCAAGCCCCACATCGGGCTCTGCACTGAGCATGGAGCCTGCATAAGATTCTCTCTCTCTCTACCTCCCCCTCTACCCCTCCCTCAACTTACATATGCATGCTCTCTCTTAAAAATAATTAATTAATTAAATCTTCTAAAAAAAAAAAGATATTTGGGTTGCTTCCACCTTTTGACTACTGTGAATAATACTGCTACGAACATGGATGTACAAATTTCTCTTCAAGACCCTACTTTCAATTCTTTTGTGTATATATACCCATAAGTGGAATTACTGGGTTATATGGAAATTCTATTTTTAATTTGAGGAATCACTATACTATTTCCCATAGCAACTATACCATTTTACATTTCAACCAGTAGTGCACAAGGTTACGGTTTCTCTACATCCTCACCAACACTTGTTATTTTTTTCTTCTTTAATAGCCACCCTAATGGGTGTGAAGTGGTATCTCATTTGTGATTTTTAAATCTAATTCATCAATACTGGCTGTACTAACATCCAGAGCTTGACGTCATCAGTAGCTATAACAAGTAAGCCTTCTATTTTTTCATTTGAGTTCTTGACAAATATTAAACATTACACTTAAAACTAAACTCTACAGAAACCCACATTATTAGCTGGGCATTCCCAAACGACCACTGAATAATCCCCAGTTTTTTCAGACTATCAGTGGAAAGTACAGAAATTATTATATAACTAAAAGCATCAAGTTTTAAATTAAGATATAAATATGAAAATGATCAGCATTTCTAAATATCAACAAGAAGAAATAAATGAAAAGAACAAGTAGGGGGCGCCTGGGTGGCGCAGTCATTAAGCGTCTGCCTTGGGCTCAGGGCGTGATCCCAGAGTTCTGGGGTGGAGCCCCACATCAGGCTCCTCCACTAGGAGCCTGCTTCTTCCTCTCCCACTCCCCCCACTTGTGTTCCCTCTCTCGCTGGCTGTCTCTGTCAAATAAATAAATAAAATCTTAAAAAATAAATAAATAAATAAAAAATAAAGTAGGCAAGCCTGGATGTATTTTTAAAANAAATAAAGTAGGCAAGCCTGGATGTATTTTTAAAAAAAAGAAAAAGAAGAGAAAAGAACAAGTAAAACAGGGGCGCCTGGGTGGCACAGTCCTTAGGCGTCTGCCTTCGGCTCAGGCTGTGGTCCCGGCATTCCAGGATCGAGTCCCACATCAGGCTCCTCTGCTAGGAGCCTGCTTCTTCCTCTCCCACTCCCCCTGCTTGTGTTCCCTCTCTCGCTGGCTGTCTCTCTCTGTCAAATAAATAAATAAAATCAAAAAAAAAAAAAAAAAAGAACAAAAGAACAAGTAAAACAAAAATCTTTCAAGACAAATTTGTTTTTTAACATAAAGAGAAGCTCAGGGCACTAAGAGATTATCTCATCATAAAATGGGTTAAGAAAGCAAAGTATTAAATTTGTAGCCAATATTCTACAATCAAAAAAAAGAACCCAAAAAACAAAAGCAATACGACCACCAATTAAAAAAGGCACCTCTATGCAAGTTACCTTAGAGAATATTTTCATTCAATTGGAAATAAGCATATAGCTATACTAGATCAAAGTAAACCTTTGATTCTGTTTACAGGAAAACCCTGCATTCAGAGTTCTCTTCTGAGCACACCTATCAATTGTTTCCAGGATATATATTAAAATAAGGTAGATACAAGTGCAGTTCATTTTCAAAAGTGAACCTATAACCAAACTCTGTAAAGGGAACAGGAAATGAAAAATACAGTTAAGATTGCTTTATCAGGTACAACGTACCAATGTACCTTTAATCTGATGTCCTCAAAACTAACAGAGCTGGACAATTATCCTATGTGAAAAGAGTAATGATATGTTCTACACGGTTAGTATACTAAGTTCACTAACAGAATGATGTGTCTTTAATCAAATCACCAAACATACATTACAGATTATAAGTGCCTTCCAGCATACTACGATCAGCACCAGATACAAAAAGATTTAAAAAGCACTATGTAAAAAATCACTGAAAATGCTAAAAAACAAAGCAAATACCACCACCTACCCTACACAAGCAGTCCCCTACACCAAATCCCCATCATTCTTGTCTTTACCTGGATCCAAACATTTCTTCTAGCCTTCTTTCTCTCCCTCATCTCATTTAAACCTCAAGATCTGACCTGTCCATGTCAACACAGTACTTCACATCCTGTCCTTAAAATATTATCTATCTCTTCCTATGATCTACCATCTCTTTCTGATTATCTATCTCCCACCACACAAATTCCCAATACCCTTTGCTAAATTCTAGTTCCTCTCCTTCTAGTACAATAGATTCAAAATTAACACTTCTCTTATGTAACACAAAAGGTATTTTTAAAGATTCTTAGCAGCAAATGAATCCAAAATTCTAAATCTGAATTCTCTCAATCTTTTTCCTGACACACTTCAGGTATGATGAACTTCTAAGAAGTGAAACACTTTAGGAGGGGCAGTATTCAAAAGCAAAACTTTCTCACAGAAGTAAAAGCACTTTAGGGAAGGTGGTCTTTACCAAAGCATTTTTATGTGCAAATTAGTAAGTCATTTCAAGAAAGGAGCTTTGTGCATCACTCTAATAATGACTTTCAACACTGCAAAATGCCTTTTTGAAAATAACAGGGTCAACCTAATTCACCCAGCTAGTGGACCAAAGAAAAATTAACACCGTTCTTTTTTTTTTTAGATTTTATTATTTACTTATTTGAGAGAGCACGCATGTGCACTCAGGGGAGGGACAGAGGGACTGGGAAAAAGAGAATCTTAAGCAGGCTCCATCCCCAGTACGAGGCTGACACAGGGCTCAGTCTCAGGACCCTGAGCTAGTCATGAGTCAAAGGGAAGAGTCCACATCACTTAACCGAGTCACCCAGACACCCTGAAATTACGCTGTTCTTAAACTACTTTTGCATTCCTCAAAGTCTAAAACAGAGCTAAATGAGTAAAAGCCTCAAGCTATGCTAGAGCCCTACATCACTTCAAACTTTTTTTTGTAAAGATTTTATTTTTTAAAGTAATCTCTACACCCAATGCGGGGCTCAAACTCACAAGCCCAAGATAAAAAGTCACATGCTCCACTGACTGAGCCAGCCAAGTGCCCTTCAAGTTTATTTTTAATAAGATATTACAAACATCAGTTTTATCAGAACTTTAAGTTTTATACAAATGTGTCTTGATTTCACAAAGTCTGACAAAGAGATCAAAGGAGATAGAATGGTAGCAATATTGTCTATAATCTAGTTTCATGTAAATAATAGTTAATTCCAGCTTGGTTTATCCATAAAGACTTTGCTTTCATGAATATACCTAAGAAAAAGATATACCTTGGAAATATGTTTCAACTGAAAATTTGTCAACATTTTGTGGGGTGGATAAAGGGACATTTTTCTTAGGAGCTTTATAACTCAAAGATAAGGTACTAAATACAGAGAAGAATATTAAAAACAAATATTACACTATTTTAATGACACAGTGACTGATTAAAGCCGTGAGTTGAACAATTTGTTATTGCAATGGTATTTCTTAAAGATTTGTTTATCTGAGAGAGAGAGAGAACAGGCACCAGGAGGAGCAGAGGGAGGCAGGGAAACTTCAAGCAGGCTCCCCATTGAGTACAGAGCCCAACATGGGACTTAATCCCAGGACCCTGAAATCACGACCTGAGCCAAAATCAAGAGTTGGACACCCAAACAACCGAGCCACCTAGGCAGCCCAGCAATGGTATTTTTACTTTATTTTGGATTATTTCATAAACATAATATTTTTATTACTATTAATTTGTTGTATGTACTCAAAAAAATACGTTAACAGCCCCTGAAATACTTAGGATACCACAAATGGAAATCATTAGCCAAAGCTGTATTATTTGAGTTGAAGTTTAAATTTCTGCTAATTAACCTAATTTAAACGTACTTTTCAAATGATAAATGAGTTAGTAATTTATGAAAATTATATTGAACTTTTTATTTTTTTAAAAAAATTTTATTTATTTATTTGACACAGAGAGAGAGAGAGGGCGCACGAGCAGGGGGAGCAGCAGAGGGAGAGGGAGAAGCAGGCTCTCCGCTGAGCAGGGAGCCCAATACAGGGCTCAATCCAAGGACTCTGGGATCATGACCTGAGCCAAAGGCAGACACTTAACAAACTAAGCCACCCAGGCACCCCTTGAACTCACTTTTTAAATGTCTTATAGCTATATTGACTATAAATATTATCAAATAATGTTTTAATATTATTTTAATTCTACCTTTACCATACTTATATCTGACAACAGGCAGTTGGCCTATTCTCAGTGTTACAAGTTTGAAGTTTAAAGATTCAATCACTTGAAGCAAAAGAAAATTTAGCTTCCTTCATTAGTACCCAAACTCTAATTTGTGACAATAAAATATACTGAACCTATCATTGTTTTTTAGGACAACATCAAAATGAATCATACTTTGTGGAAGAAATGAAAAAACAGCTAATTTAATCCAACGGAAAACTCTTCTATAAATTCTTTTCTTTTTTTTTAAGATTTTATTCATTTGTCAGAGAAAGAGAGAGAGAACACAAGCAGTCTCCTGCAGGCACAGCATGCAGAGGGAGTAGCAGGCTCCCCAGTGAGCAAGGAGCCCAATGCAGGACTCGATCCCAGGACTCTGGGATCGTGACCCAAGCCAAAGGCAGACAATTAACCGACTGAGCCACCCAGGTGTCGCTCTATAAATTATTTTCATTTGTAAATTCAAATTTGGGGTATTATTTTTTTTTAAATAATCAAGTTAATTTACCTGAAATGTAATCACTCCTGCCTTTTTTCTTTAACGTGTACTAACTACAAAGGTAAAGCACTTTATAAACTCCTTTTATATCTTGTATGGACTGAACAGGTAACCATGTGCTTCATTTTGGAACAGCTACCCACCTCACCCTATCCCATCCAAAAAGAGAGAAAGATCTTCACTGCTTTATTTTTTTTTAAATCTCCAGTTAGTGATTTCCCAAATTTTTATCATATAATGACCACCTATGAACTTATGTGACGTTTACGGTGCTGTATTTGTCCCTCATTAAATGGTTTCACATCCACATGCTCTAATTATTCTCCAACTAAAGTGCTAGAATTTCCTTTAAGAGGATAAATATAAAAGGGAAGGAAATCTTCACCAATTATAGATATTTCTACCTTTCCATTACAAAGAACATTAGAAGAAGGGAAAAAAAACCCTGCACCTATAAACGTCTCATAACACAAAACATACCCTGGTCAGCCTAAATAGAGGTTTATATTTTTATGCCTTTCAGTTTAAAATTAATGTTACGTTTTTAACAAATCATAAACCTCTGAAAGAAGAAAGGTTTTCTTTACACAAGATAGAAAAAGCATAAAAAGAAGATTGGAAAATCTGACTTTATTAAAAACTACAATTTGTATGCACTCATCAAATGATTCCAAAAACAAAAATAAGCCATAGAAACAAAGATGATACTGGAAACACACAGAATAAAAGATCTGAAGAAATCATACTGTATTTAGCAAAATTCAGTAGAAAAATGGGTAAAAGATATAAACAAGCAATTCACAGAAAAGGAAATGGCATGCCAAAAGACTTACTCTCAGCCTCACGAGTAATAAGGAAAACACTGATTAAAACTACAGTCAGATGCCATTTTATACCCATCAGACTGACAAAAAGTAGGGCAATACCCAATCTTAAAGACTTGTAGGTCAACAAAGACTCTTACTGCCTAAGAAGTACAATCACTTTTGAGCACAAAGCTGAAAATGGACCTAGACCATAATCTAGCAATTGTTCCAGGTATACATCCTGCCTATGGAAACTCACATACATTAAGTACGAAAAGAAAAAAACAAAAACAAAAACACAGAGGTAAAATAATGTTCACTGCTGGGGCGCCTGGGTGGCACAGCGGTTAAGCGTCTGCCTTCGGCTCAGGGCATGATCCCGGAGTTATGGGATCGAGCCCCACATCAGGCTCTTTTGCTATGAGCCTGCTTCTTCCTCTCCCACTTCCCCTGCCTGTGTTCCCTCTTTCACTGGCTGTCTCTATCTCTGTCGAATAAATAAATAAAATCTTAAAAAAAAAAAAAATAATGTTCACTGCTGCTCTGTACATAGTAGCAAAATTCTGAAAAAAAAAAAAAAACCCGATTGTCAAAAAAAGAATAAAGTATGGCTTTTTCATACAACGCACACAATACAAGTGTGTCCTATACCACAATCATCATTTTTGTACCACAAAAAAAGAAAAAAAAACACCAATTTTAAGGGTAAAACACCACTGATTTTAAGATGTATCACAATTTCAAAGATGTTAAAATGTGGGGTAAATTGTGTATGTTAGAATTAACAACAAGCAGCAAAATGAATTAACGGAAATTATATGTATGACCAGGGATAAATCTCAAAACAACAACGCAGAACAAAAACAAGCTGCAGAAGTGCATTATCTCATATTTAAGAGCTAATAGCAGACAAACCTATACTGTACTTATATATATTAAGTATGTGGTCAAAGTATAAAAACACACGTGGAAATGATAAACCTGCCAGGAAGAAAGGGAAAGGAAGGACTTCAGCTACACAACCTGTTTGATTTTGCACCCAGGGTGACCACTGCACAGGAAATGATTCTATTACTCTCTATACTTTCACAGCCTACCTTCACATTAACTTTTATTTATTTTTTTTTAAAGATTTTATTTATTTATTCGACAAAGATAGAGACAGCCAGCGAGAGAGGGAACACAAGCAGGGGGAGTGGGAGAGGAAGAAGCAGGCTCACAGCAGAGGAGCCTGACGTGGGGCTCGATCCCGTAACGCCGGGATCGCGCC
The DNA here is from genome assembly GCF_002007445.2 of Ailuropoda melanoleuca. Taxonomy (NCBI): domain Eukaryota; kingdom Metazoa; phylum Chordata; class Mammalia; order Carnivora; family Ursidae; genus Ailuropoda; species Ailuropoda melanoleuca. The sequence goes on along the minus strand of NC_048233.1, from coordinate 63,833,406 downwards.
CTGAGCCAAAGGCAGAGGCTTAACCGCTGTACCACCCAGGCGCCCCCACATTAACTTTTAAATGAAGAGGAAAAATATATACCAGAGAAGAAAATTAATTGATTATATTTTTTAAAGTAAAAACAAAACAAAACAAAAAACACTATAGATATATTTTATTAGCATATTCAATAGCTATATACTACATCAGGTTTTTTTTTTTCAACTTTTCTTTCAAATCAAAGTAAAGCCACTTACAAGCAGGATGACGCAGCAATGAAGAAAACATATTTTTTTCCATCAACAAGCTGTTTCTAGCAAAAGGCAAACACATGTATCCACATACCTACATCACTGATAAGGGTAGTAACATAAGATGTGTGAGACAAGCAGGTAGCAGGGAGAATGGAAATGATCAAAATATGCTCCAGAAGGAGCACAAAAAGATTCAGTAAGTTAACCTATGAGCTAATTTTTGAAAGATCATGGGAAGAAGTCTCCCACGTAGAAAAGAATATTCCATGCAATACCAACCAATAGCACATACAAAGGCACAGACTAATGAAAATATGACATATTAACTTTCTTTGACTAGAAAAAGGTCCACAAATTATGGTTGGCCAAATCTGACTCAGCCTATTTTTTTACGGTCCACAAGCTAAGAACGGTTTTTACATTTCTAAAAGGTTGTTTTTGTTTTTGTTTTTTTAAAGTATGCAACAGAGACCATATGTGCTTGCAAAACTAAACTACTTGCCATCTAGCCCTTAAATAAAGTTTGCTAACCTCCATGCTAGAATATAACTTGCCAGGGGAGTGGGCCACTGGAGAAAAAGATGATCCTTGAGAAGAAAGACAACTGTAAATCGAAAGAGCACAGATCATGAAGAACCTTGTCTTCCATGCTAAGGAGCTATAAGATGATGGGGGCCTCTGAAGGATTTTAAACAGAAAATCAACATAATCATATCTGTATTATAGAAAGATTACTCAGGCAAAGTTCTAAGGGATAAACTGGACAGAAACAATAATGGAAACAGCTGAAAGACTAGTGTAATAGTCCAGGTAACAGCTGATCAGAGCCTCAGAAAAGGCAGTACCCAAGGAATGAAACTGGGTACCAATTACCAATAGGTAGCTAGGAGGAAGAACCAGAGAGCTCAGAGAAGCGGGAAGAAGGAAATGACACAAGACGTTTCTGGCTTGAAAAACTGATAGCCAAATGATAATAGAAAACATTTTTTTTAAAAAACAGGAAAATTGAGAGGAAAAACTGGATTTTAGACATGATGAGTTTGAGATGCCCTGTAACGCAGCCCAAGTTCCCCTACGTATAGATTCTTTTAGAAAGGCCTGTATTGCAGGCAGTTTACTTGGGAAGTTACCATCCCAGAGGGCAGGAGTGAAGGACATGGGGAAATATCAGGAAAGAGGGAAAAACAATTCATAAAATCCACCATTTGGCAACAATCACCATCACTGATTCAAACAAGAATTATCTCAAGATGCAAAACCTAGTGGGAGAAAGCTTTAAAAGTAACAGAATATTACTGTTGGGAGACAATTCACCGTAAGTTTCTCGTGTTCCTCCCTTTCTTGCAAGAAAGGGCACTGACTGCCTTTGTTCCCGAGTATCTCTTCAAAGGGTATTTGTATATCCCTGAACATCCCTTCCAGGGCAAAGGACAGGTTGTTTAATGTCCACGATAATATAGATAATGACTCCCTCTTGGTCCAGTGTCAGGCAGGCTCACTGCCCCTTATGAAGATTCAAGTTTCCTAAACCTAGGGTCCTCTCTAGCAACTCAACTGTTTTTGTTCAGAAGTCACCTGGCTGGCCCTGTTCACATCATCCTGTGGAATTTGTAATTCAGTTGGGGAATCAGGGCAAATACTGACACAATGACTACTGCTATTGCTATGAGTAAGAAAGTCCTTTATCTCTGACCTAATAGTCTCCTATCTTCTGCCAGCTTCTATGGCTAATTTGTTAGCTTGCAAGACCCTTCACAGCTCTCAAACAATTTCACAGCTTCGGGGCACCTGGGTGGCTCAGTCGGTTAAGTGCCTGCCTTCAGCTAAGGTCATGATCTTCAGGTCCTGGGATCAATTCCTGCATCAGGCTTCCTGCTCAGCAGGGAGCCTGCTTCTCTCTCTCTCTCTGCCCCCCTTTCCCCCTCCCTCTTGCTCATTCTCTCTCTCTCTCAAATAAATAAATTAAAACAATTACATACTTTCAAAATACATCCTCATAAGACTCATACTAATCAACAGAAAGTAATCAGCAGGTGCCACCTTAAGAGATCAAGGTTAGCGAAAATAACTAGTAATGGGACATATGAACATCATGTGCCTCCTGATATGAATGTACTAAGAGGAATACATTTTACTATGAAATTTCTAAGTACGAGAAAATAAATCCAAACTGAGGGCCATTCTACAAAATAACTGGCAGTATTCTTCAAAACGTCAATGTCAGAAAACAACACAAAGACTGAGAAACTTTTCAGATTACAGATAACTAAAGAGACATAAAAACTGAATAGTCTTTGCTTTTAGGAAAAATACTAGGGGTAAAAATATAGATATATTAGGGGTAAAGGGACATTATGCCTGCAACTCAAAAAAAGTTCAGGAAAAAAAATACAGATATGTAGAGAAAAGGTAAACACCAATGGAATAAAATATTAACACCTGAAGAATCAAAGTGAAAGACACCTAAGAATTCTTTGTACTACCGTAACTTTTCCAGAGGTCTGAATTTGTCAAGCGATAAATTAAACAGAAGAAAAAGAATATGAGTGACAGGCATAAAACGATGTGTTTGGTTTTGGGGGGCTTTTGTTTTTTGTTTTGTTTTGTTTTTTGGGGGTTTTTTGCACAAGGCAACTCTTCAAGAGTTACTCATTTGGGAATGAACTGTTGAGTATTTTAGGCATGACCCAGATCACCTAAAATATAGAATGGTCAGACACACAATGAGTCCCTGGGATCATCTGTCAACTTTAATAAAAAAGTATTCATAAGCGGCAAGAAGAAATCTTCTCATTTAAAAGTATTACTTAATTCACAGTAGTTTTTGAGCTTTTGGTCATTATGTAATTTCTTCAATGGAGACTAAAAGTAGAATTTCACCATGTGGTCCAATAAATTTGACAAAAAGGCCTTTTCATTCTTGAAAAGACAGAGAACCCTAGTACTAGTCTATACAAGGCTCTACAATAGGAATTAGAAAATAGAACCACATATCTAGCAATATTCAGACAATAAAACGTAGTTTCTAGTCACACTGCTTCATTTCTCAATTACCTTGTTTAAAGAGCATATTTATAGAAGACAGAACAATATGTCTTCTCAGAAAAAATAAACACCCCAGAAATTTAACCCTCTTCAATGGCCATTTAAATATCAGTATTTTAAATACCTGTATCATTAACAGATTATTTTACCAGTATTCTGTCCAGGAAATTACTTAACACTAAAACATTTCACATTTTCACATAAATGAACTGCCACATATTATAAAGCTTCATAAAATAAACCTGCTCTCTGAGGTGCCTACAAAACATTTATTTGAAAACACTAAAGGCTTGGTTATTTTCCAGCAGTATTGTGAACAAAGCATCTAGAGAATGCGTTGACTATAACACAAACCAGCATGTTAAATAACAAGCTTCATCTGACTTAGCAAAACATTCCAACTTTTGGAACACAAAATGAACTGCTGGACATTTCACAGCTGCTAGAAATCACCCTGCAATACCAATTTACTTTAGAAAGGCTAGAAAAGAGTTAATTAAAATAGTACTTAAGGACTACGCTTACTAAAGCATATAATTCTCCAGATTTTTTAAAGCTATCTAAAATCAAAACCCTAGGCGTGCCTGGCTGGCTTAGTCAGTGAAGCATACAACTCTTGATCTCGGGGTCGTGAGTTCAATACCTACACTGGGCACAGAGCTGACTTTACCAAAAAATAAATAAATAAAAAATAACAAATAAAATATAAATTAAATTTAAAAAAAATAAAAACCCAAAATTGAAATACTGACAGGAAAATTGACTAAAGATAAAAAGATCACCTGAAGCACTCTCTTCCTTAAAGAAAACTTTAAGACTAACAATGCAAATCTAGTTTCTAAAACTTAAGTACAAAGAAAACTTTTATTGGTCATCCAGTATCTGTCAATATCTGTATGATGGCTTGCTAGAAAATGCAAACAGTCCTGTAACTCTGGGTTATGAACAACTCCCTTAAGAGAAAGCCAAATGAATTACTTTCTATTTTATAGGAAATCTGTCCCAGAAGAACCACCACAAAAAATTTTTTTTAAAGATTTTTTTATTTATTTGACAGAGATAGAGACAGCCAGCTAGAGAGGGAACACAAGCAGGGGGAGTGGGAGAGGAAGAAGCAGGCTCCCAGCAGAAGAGCCTGATGTGGGGCTCGATCCCAGAACGCCAGGATCACGCCCTGAGCTGAAGGCAGACGCTTAACCGCTGTGCCACCCAGGCGCCCCTACCACAAAATTTTTATTTTGTATTTAAAAAAAAATCTATGTAACTAACTTTTAGGCAAAGATGAGTATGTGATATTAAAAACTAAAAAAAATAGGGGCACCTGGGTGGCACAGCGGTTAAGCGTCTGCCTTCGGCTCAGGGCGTGATCCCGGCGTTATGGGATAGAGCCCCACGTCAGGCTCTTCTGCTATGAGCCTGCTTCTTCCTCTCCAACTCCCCCTGCTTGTGTTCCCTCTCTCGCTGGCTGTCTCTATCTCTGTCGAATAAATAAATAAAATCTTTAAAAAAAAAAAAAAAACTAAAAAAATAAAAGTCCTGACCAGAATACCTCCTAACGCAATCTACCTCTGAAACAACTCAAATCAACAGAGGAAGCTGAATCCTAGATTAATAATTTGATCTAATGTCCACTGATGACAAAGCATTGTAAAGGAAAAAATTCTGCTGTTCTTTTAAGAAATAATGACTCAAAGTTCTAAATGAACATTCACAGAATCAAAGGTCCTGTTTTATAAAACTTTTCAAAATTACAGGTTATCCTAAATAAATGACTTTAATATTCTCATTTTGTACTTCCAATAGTACAACATTCTACATTCATAACTGAAAGAGAATCATCACTCCAGAGCAACATATATCACAAGAACTAAAAGTCTAAAAACCAGTGAAGTGAGAACAGTAGCTGCTCCCCACCCCACACACCAATACAAATAACAGTTTTGCATTTGGAAAAGCTGGAAAGACAAATATTGACAGCAGTATAAGCTTGATTATAGTACTTTTAATTTTGAACAATATTTATGAACAACATTTTAGGGCTTGAAAAAATAAACTGAAACAAAAAAATCAGTGACTATTCTTTCCAAATTCTGTTAAGATCCTACATGCCCCTTAGGTGACCTACACTGCTAATTCAAACTTGCTGGGTTTTTTCCTACAATTACATTCTTTCCCTACTCATATTTTAGTTGCCAAATATGCTACTTTATAAAAATGTCCTTTTTTAGAAATTTAGTGAAGTACATTCAAAAACCTTTCTAATGTAGAAACACTATTTTTTAAGTTTCAAATTTTAACTGTCTTATATATCTTATGAACTGGGGTCTCTCACAATGGCTTCAGGAAATCCTGTGCTTCAGGAAATTCTCTATGGTATCTAATTAGAAACAATAGAAGGAACAGAAATGAAAATATGTTAAGAAAAATAAAGATCTCTTTCTTATCCTCATGACAAATGTGAGGAAGGGAAAAGACAGAGATTTACAACAAGCCTCCCTATGAAAGCCAAAAAGAAACTAAAGAACAATGTAAATTCATAAAGACCTAAGGAAGAAAAGAAAACAAGCACCTTCTGAAAAGAGTACTTTCAAAGAAAGGACGCTGAATTCTTAGAAACCTATTAGAACTGCTTATGTTTTGTTCCCACTACCTCTAATCATTAACTTTTTAAAATGACACACATTGTTGGAGCGCCTAGCTGGCTCACTTGGTAGAGCATGCAACTCTTGAGCTCAGGGTTGTGAGTTTGAGCCCCACATTCGGTAGAGAGATTACTTTAAAAAATTAATTCAAAAAAATAAAAATTAAAAATTAATAAAAAAATAAAATGACACATTGTTGGGTTGCTTATAATAAGCTGTGCACTAAACTGTAGATTTATATGGGCTTAGCAAGGGTCACATAAATATTTCTTTCTTCTACTAGTAGCCCCACAGAAATACTGAAAAAAAAAAAATTCACATTAGTGAAAGAAGTCACACTGCCATGCATGATACTATAAAGTTATATGTATCAGAATTACAACTGTAAGAAAATCATTCAGATCTATCAGCGGAAGGGATTTTTTAAATGCCATCAACATATTAAAAAGATTAAAAGATGGGGCGCCTGGGTGGCACAGCGGTTAAGCGTCTGCCTTCGGCTCAGGGCGTGATCCCGGCGTTCTGGGATCGAGCCCCACATCAGGCTCTTCAGCTATGAGCCTGCTTCTTCCTCTCCCACTTACCCCTGCTTGTGTTCCCTCTCTCTCTGGCTGTCTCTATCTCTGTCGAATAAATAAATAAAAATCTTTAAAAAAAAAAAGATTAAAAGATGATTACAAAAATTTAATTCCATTTGAAAATGTGTAAGTGATAGGTAACACATTTAAAGTTCAAAAATGAAGGCCAGCTATTGATCCCAGGGGATAAAATAAAGTATGTTAAATCATTGACTGAAAATGGTCACACAACAGTTAACAGTTTACTGATGAGAAATTTATTCTCAGATAATAACTAAAAATCTCATACTGGCCAAAATAACTTCATGTCATTTTTCTGCCATTTGCATAAGAAGCTAGATAGAATCTCAGATACAAAGTAATGATTACATATCAATTATACATGATGAATATGCCAAAATAATTATTTTATAGCAATGTTAAAACTTAAGGGGCACCTGGGTGGTTCAATCAAATAAGCCTCTGCCTTTGGCTCAGGTCATGATCCTGGGACCGAGCCCCATGTCAGGCTCCAACCCCACATCCAGAGGCCCACAGCTGGCTCCCTGCTCAGCGGGGAGTCTGCTTCTTCCCCTCCCCTTGCTCCTTCTCTCTCTCAAATAAATAAAATCTTCACAAAAAAAAACAAAAAAAAAACAAAAAAAAAACACCTTAAAATGTTATTTGTTCATAGTAACCTTGCAAGTTGAAAGGACAAAAATGATCACTAAGCCATTACCATTACCTGGAATCAGACTACTAGAATATGGGTACAGTAGACTAATATGTGAAATTTAACTATTTTGCCATAAAAACATGAAAACATACACATTGTTCACTCCAGGAAGAGGTGGAATTTCAGTATGAAAATTATTTTTAAATTATTCAATTATTATAAATTACAAAATATTCAGGAAAAAGAACCTATTTCCTCCGAGTCATTCTAACATGTTTTATTTTATGTTTACAATCATAGTACACGTATAACCTGATATGCGAACTTGTTCTCTCTAGGATATCTTAGATATGTTCTATTTAGGATCTTTTGAGAGCAGCATAATATTCTACCACGTGTGCATACTATAATTTGTTGAACTGCTTTTTTTTTCCAATTTTTTCACTACATTAATATAAAGTTGTGATGAACATTTTCATATAAATAGCTTTTATACATTTTTAATTTTCTTAGTATGGATTTCCAAAAAGGAAACTTGATAAATACTACCAAATTTGCTTTGCAAAGTGCAAATTTTGCTGGGTTTTTTTAATGCATCGACCAGAAATAAATATTTTGAGATTTGAAGTTTCAAACATAGGGGTGTCTGGCTGGCTCAGTCAGTAGAGTATGTGACTCTTGATCTCGGGGTTGTGAGTTCAAGCCCCACGTTGGGTGTAGAGATTACTTAAAATCTTTAAAAACAAAATAAGTAAAATAAAGTTTCAAACATAAACTGAAATAGAAATGAGTGAAGATACCAAAGAGGAAACACAGAAAAAGAAACAATGTGGAAATAAGATAATTCAATCTGAGCTACCTGTGAGGGAAAAATATGGAGCTCAATAGTTCAAAAGATGAGCTGAAAGCTAAGAATAGGGTACACTATAAATGCAATCATCCAGAGGAATAAATAAACTGTGGATAAAAGAAACTACTGGGAGCTTAGTGGGAGTAATCACTGGAGTGGCATGGACAGAACTATACTGCCAAGGGCTAAGAAGTGAATACAATTCAAATAGAAGCTCAAGTACACATTTAAGAAGTCTGGAAGAGGGGCGCCTGGGTGGCTCAGTCATTAAGCATCTGCCTTCGGCTCAGACATGATCCTGGCGTTATGAGATCGAGCCCCACATCAGGCTCCTCTGCTTCTTCCTCTCCCACTCCCCCTGCTTGTGTTCCCTCTCTCGCTGGCTGTCTCTCTGTCAAATAAATAAATAAATAAAATCTTTAAAAAAAAATAAAAAGTTTGGAAGAAATAAAAAGGAAGACAGGTCCAAAGATTGGAGGAGGCACAATTAAAAGATGGCTGCTTAAGATCTCAGGTATCTGATCATTTTTAAAGGCTGAAGAAAAACGGCCCAAAAAGGTATTGGACAGGCTCAAGATTCTGAAAAACACGTTTCAGGATGAAATCCAGAGTAGAGAATAGGAAATAATCTTGGAGGGAAGGAGATGTTTCAGTCCTTGACAGAGTAGCGAAAACACAAAGCATGTACTGGTATAAGTTACATTCAGAGGCAGAGGGTTGGAAATCTGGAGGAAGTTCATACCTACTGACTTCTACACGGGAAACAGACTCATCTGCTAGAATAAAAGAAGTGAGGGATATAGTAGGGGTTTGAGAAGTAAAGTGTGTATATGACACATTCTCAAGTGCTTGGGCAGGTATCTGTGAAGCTGCTTAGTAAAGGCACTATACTTTGACTAAAGGATATAGGTAGGGCATAGCATGCCTATATTTGATTACTTTTAAGATAATCATGTATTTGATTCCCCAATGTCTATTAGACATTTTATATCCGTGAAAACCTTTAAGACATGGTCTCTGACCCGAACAGTTTATATACTATTTTATATTTTGAAATGTAAAAATTTCCCAAAATGTAATATTAGATTACCTACTAACAGGTTATAAATTGATGTATTTCATTTTCTTCCAATCAGATTAACAAGAAACAATTTCAATATACCTTCAGATGTGAGATACTTTAGAGAGATTTTAGAAGTTACAGAGTAGCCACTAGAAATACTTTCAGAAATGCCACACAAGGATGACTTAGGGCAACTCACAAGGCAAACATCCCAATTGTTTTCTACTCAAAAGTACTGGCAAAACCAATTACATTATAATCCCTAACACCCTAAGTAAGTTTCCACACAGAATTCAATTTTAAATACACACGTATAATAAATATCAAAATGTAACCAAATTGTCAAATTTCATTAAGAATGTATCATAAGCAATTATAATGGGGCAATATAATACCTGCCCTTTGCATGACTTGGCGTCAAGGAGCCCAAATTAAATGTACTTCTGATTTACATAAATTAAGTACACAAGTAATATCCCTTCTGTATACTGGTTTCAGCTAGCAATTTCAATCTTCTTAAAAGTACCTTAAAATGGATTCTATCTATACCCTGTTTTCACCTTTTATTTTCTTCCTACCAGTTGGCACAGGAATGAGGTTTGGAGAGCAATGCATTCCAAATTTAGAAGGTAATAATATAGTTAGAAAAGGCAAACCTATTAGAATTTTCTCAAGCAATGTAAGAATTGTGCATGTCCAAAAGGAAAAACCATGAGAATAAGAGAACTAGATTAACCATACTTAAGAAACAGGAACTTCCACTTGATTTAAATTAACATATAACAAGTCTCCATAAAAATGACACTATGAAACTGGTTAGACTTGATGGAAAGCCTATAACAGAAATTAAATTCCTAGGGGCGCCTGGGTGGCACAGCGGTTAAGCGTCTGCCTTCAGCTCAGGGCGTGATCCCGGAGTTATGGGATCGAGCCCCATCAAGCTCCTCCACTATGAGCCTGCTTCTTCCTCTCCCACTCCCCCTGCTTCTGTTCCCTCTCTCACTGGCTGTCTCTATCTCTGTCGAATAAATAAATAAAAATCTTTAAAAAAAAATTAAATTCATAGAATTGTTTTCATATTTTTTTAAAGATTAATTTATTTTACAGAGAGCATAAGTACAAGCAGAGGTAGGGACAGGAAGAGGGAAAGAAATCCTCAAGGAGACTCACTACTGAGCACAGAGCCCAAAACGGGGCTCTATCCCAGGACCCTGAGATCATGACTTGAGCTAAAACCAAGAGTTGGCCAATTAATCGACTGAGCCACCCAAGCGCCCCCAATTTTTTCCATATTTTTAAATGACTTTTTTGGCTTTAAACATTACAAGGAGTAACAAGTATTAATATACAACTTTCAGAAGCCGAACCATTCCTGATATTTTGAACATTATTTATTTCAATAAACAGTTTTTTAAAAACTTGAACATGCTATATATAAATCACTATTTTTCTCAGGCAGTGTTTTCCAGCTCACATACGCATGCACACGTATAAAAGAAAATTTACAGTACTTGGTCAATTTCAGCTACTACTTGCTCAAAGCAAGAACCATGTTTTACTCTATTCATAGCAGAGTACTTTGCACTTAGTGGACACCCAAATATATACCAGGTAAAAGAGTTTCCACACACATATTTTATCATTGTTTTACCTGACATAATAAAATTTCATTTAATTGTGGTGAGAGTCTGTGATCCAGCTACAAAAAATATTTAAAGAAGAGTAACCAGATTAAAATCCTAATATTTTTGAAGCCAATACTATTCTTATCTAACTTTAAACACAAAACTACCATTAATATGCTGCAGAGATACTTGTACTGTCTCCACTGAAACCGATTACAAGTTGGCCCAAAACATGTTTTGAGAATGTAGTAAAGCGTAACATCGTAGCTATAGGCTATATAGCTCATAACCTGCAATTTTCACCGTGATTTTGTCACTTAACCCTACTTAATCTCAATATAAGTTGTCATAAATTACATATTTAAAATCCTCTGAAGTATTAATTTAAATTTTACTTTAGAAGAAATATCTCTAGAAAGGCAGGTTCAATTTTCAATATGTTATCACTCTATCTAACTTATTAACTATTTAAGACTATACATTACATATCTAAAGTCGTATAGTTTACCAAACCTACAAGACTCTCATTGTATTATTAAACAGGTAACACACAGTCAAAATATACACAAATGATTTCTTTAGGTGTTTAAATAACCACTTTATAGGGTATGAAATATTTTCTAAGCAAGTTATTTTCTGCAAATGTTTCAAAGTTTACTATTTCATTGTTTAAAAAACTGTAAGATATTTTAACTTATGAATAATATGCAACAAAAGCAGGGGGAAGCTGAAGAATTTGAAGTTAACAAACATATTTTGTAAGTCACATGCTTTTTTTTTTTTATTTCTAAAATGGAATACAGATCTTCCTCAACTTAAATGGGGTTACATCCCAATAAACCCATCATAAGTTAAAAATACCAAATAGAAAATGCATTTAATATACCTAACCTGCCGAACATCATAGTTTAGCCTTGTCCACCTTAAACCCACTCAAAACACACTAGCCTAGTTGGGCAAAGTCATCTAACACAAAGCCTATTTTATAATAAAGTGGTAAATAACTCATGTAATGTATTCAATAGTGTACTGAAAGTGAAAAAAGGAATGGCTGTGTGGGTGGGTACAGAATGGTTTTAAGTAGATCATTCCTGACCCTCATGATCTGGTGGCTGACTGGGAACTGTAGCTTGCTGCTTCCACCCAGCACCAAAGCAAGAGTATCAGACCCCACACTGCTAACCTGGGAAAAGATCAAAATTCAAAATTCCGGGGCGCCTGGGTGGCACAGCGGTTGGGCGTCTGCCTTCGGCTCAGGGCGTGATCCCGGCGTTATGGGGTCGAGCCCCACGTCGGGCTCCTCCTCTATGAGCCTGCTTCTTCCTCTCCCACTCCCCCTGCTTGTGTTCCCTCTCTCGCTGGCTGTCTCTATCTCTGTCAAATAAATAAAATCTTAAAAAAAAAAAAAAAAAATTAAAAAAATTCAAAATTCCAAATACTGAATGTGTATCACTTTCACACCATGGTAAAGTCAAGAAATTCTTAAGTCAAACCATGGTAAATAGGGGATCATCTGTAATTGGCTAGTCAAATGCAGCCAAGTTTTATAGTTTCTATCAAATTTTATAAAGGCAATGTTCTTGGTAAGCCATATGTAATCAAATGTAATTTATAATACATGGCTCCAAAATTCTAAAGGGGGGAGGGAATGACTCATTCTGTTCATCTAATTATTACAATATCAAATCTAAACAATTTTTTTTTTCCGATTAGAAAAGATGCTCCAGCATTAACAATATGCAAAATAAAACAATTTCTCTGACAACCTCTGGCAATCCTTTATTTTCAATGAGACCAAGAATCCGTCTTTCACAATTTGGATCCTAGCCTAAAAGATAAAGTACAGCTCAAAAGAACAATGTATTTGATTATGCTTTTCTAAATCTCCACTTCTTTTAGGTGTAATCTTTTCATTAAAGAAAAAAAAAGGCAAAACAGCAAAGAAAGCGCAACGTGAAAAGCCTACCTGGAAATCTAATTTTTAAAAGGAGATGTTAATCTCAGAAAGTAAAAATGGACTGAGTGACAGATAACGGGAAATTGGGTTTTAATTCGGTTGAAAAAAAATAATTCAGTTTGAAAAACCTACATTCATATATTATGCACCTTAGTTTTAAGTATCTCTAAAAACTAAAAAAAAAAAAAGTTATTCTATAAATCAAGCTCATTTTAATAGCAATAATATGTTCTATGCTCTTCACACTTCTGATTTCAAATTAGGCATTTAATGGAAGATTTTTGTAATTGTACAGAAAGTTTATCTTCCCTAAATTTACATTAAGGAAAAGTAGTTTAGATTGAAGAAACAAAAGGCACAAAAAAAAAGGTGGTAGTGGTTTTAAAAACTGGTCAGGGATGATACACAGATATTAACTTCACAACTCTGACCTTTTAACAGGTGTTACAGTGTATTCTTAATCTTTCCCCCAAGCTACCACATATTTCACTGATTTTATAACTAAGTGAACTCTGGTCTCTAGCAACTTGAACATTTAAGTCAAAACAGATTTCTAAGTTTCCCAAATTTAATTAGATCAACCTCTTCCCCCAACTTAGGGCCCAGCTTCCTCTACCCTACCTGTCCATTAGCTTCCCTCCTGCTCAGTCTTACCCAGCAAGGAAAAATTCTCACTTTCTTAGAAAATTAAAGAAATTGTTTGGGTCAAAGTTACAAAATACATTTAAGGTAAAACATATTGTCCTGGCTTGCTTCAGTTCAAAGAGTTCCTTCCAAGTTATGACTTGGCCATAACTACTAAATACAAAAGATAAATCAGTTTAATGACTTAACTGTCCCCAAATCACAAATGCCATCCCTAAAAATACAGTTATTTCCAATACTCAACCAGTTGTTTTTTTTTTAATTTCCACACAAGTCCTAAGAATGGAGGCTCTAGGTCCCCAGCATAACAGTGTGCATCTCAGAATTCAGACATTAAGTAGCTTTTGTGTAGTAGCATCTGGCCCAAGTATCAACTGAGAGCAGAATGCTCTGCCAAATAGGTCAAGGTCTAATTTAACGAACATTTAGGTAAAATGAATAACATACATCTTCCAAATATCTATTCTAGTATGGTCCTAACAGTGATTAAGATAAGGTCCAAAGGAACAGCTATGAGAAAACTACAGAAGCAACACACAAATATTAAGTTGTTTCTCCCCAAATCACTCTTAATCCAACCAAAAGAAGTGGACTGTATTTTGTTAGGTCAGCCACATAAGTGCTTTGGCTACCCAGAAAACTTACACTGATTCAAAACTTCAATTCCTGTGATGCCTGGGTGGCTCAGTTGTTTAAGTGTTGGCTCAGGTCATGATCCCTCAGAGTCCCGTATCAGGCTCCTTGCTTAGCGGGGAGCCTGTTCTCCCTCTGCCTCTGCCTCTCCTCTCAGCTTGTTCTCTCTAATACATAAAATCGAGGGGCGCCCGGGTGGCGCAGTCGTTAAGCATATGCCTTCAGCTCAGGGCGTTATCCCAGCGTTCTGGGATGGAGCCCCGCATCAGGCTCCTCTGCTGGGAGCCTGCTTCTTCCTCTCCCACTCCCCCTGCTTGTGTTCCCTCTCTCGCTGGCTGTCTCTGTCAAATAAATAAAAAAAAAATCTTAAAAAAAAAATCTAAAAAAACAAAAGCAACACAACAACAACAAACTTCGACTCCAAATATATATCCCTATTCAACTTATGTTAAGTGAGTGTTTAAAGATACAAGTTATTTTTTAAGCAGCTGGATCCAGAACCAGTAAAGACATTCAAAACAATTCCTTTAGACTTACATTTGTATCATACAGAAAGGGTTACCATAACAAAGCTTTCAGAAAGTTGGAGGGCAGGAAGGTAGGGACACCTTTAAAGAAGTAATAAAATAGACTGGTAGAGTCCTCCATTTTAACAAAATTCTAGTAGTTTGTCTCAGAAGTAAAACTTGCAAGATAAACATACCACACTGGAAGTCTCAACTTCAGACATTAGAAAATTAGGACAGCTGCAAACCCAGAAATTTTACATGAACTTTTTTTTTTTAGCAGCAACAATATAATCATATAGCAAGTTATTCTGTGTCCTCTAATAGTTAAGAGGCAAGAATTACTGAATTATTTTAAATACAGAGAACTTCAAAGTTCCTTAGATCTAAATATTGCCATGACATCTTTATCTCAAAACTCAAACATAAATGGAATGCAATGGAAACTACATTACTTAGGCCTTTAATTAACTACCAACAACACAATTCTAATCTACCATATCACCACCTTTGGTGAACTACTGCAGAAAGAACATAGAAAACTAAGTCACCAGAATACGTCATTGTAACACTCCAATGGAAAATAACATGCAACCAAGTATTCCATTCAATGGATGTGAAACAGGTTTAGGAAAGAGTATTTCAGCATTCTGAAATCCATTTTCTCTCTCCCACCTATAAATGCCTTCAGTGTTCATGTATCAAATATTTAAAACAAAAGCTCAATCAGAAAGTTCATGACGGCTGTTGCTATTTTAAGTTGCAAGAAAAAAAAAGCTTTCAATATCTTACAATAAACAAGTATTTATGTGCCCTGCCATACTAGCTACAGCAGCCTACCTCTGTAATTTGCACCTTATTTTATGATACTCCATGACAGAACATCCAAAAAATTAAAATAGTATGATCTGAAGCTTCTTTTCAAGCATGTTTACAAGAAGAATTATCTCATAAAAACCATCCACTTTTATGTGACTCTAAAACAGCATGCCCAGAAGCCAATGACTGGTTTATAAGCAAGATAATGAGTAGTTCAATGGAAAAGGTATTATGACAATAAACGAAGACTGGCTCACCATGTTATGATCTGCTTGCCTAATATGTGTTTAGCTACTGTAGTCAGCAATGTCCAAATATAAATTTGAAACATTTAATGACTGGTTCTGTTCTAGATTTCAAGCTCATCTTACCTTTTTAAAACATAGTTTTAATCTAAGGCTCTCCACAAAAAAAATTCTTTTTTAGAAAATATATTCCCTTGAGTAGGGAAAAATTTCAGGAACAAATTGTTATTCAATTTTACAGTAAGTACAAAAAAACTCCACAGTGAAATGTGCAAAATCTCAACTATTTCAACACATTTCTATCTTAACACAAATTAAAATCAAGTAAGTTTCAAAAGTAAAAGAAAAATAAGCCTCAAACAGGTTGAGCATTATATTTTATAAATAAAGAGTTGTCTACACTTTATGAATGGACCCATAAATATACCAAGAAAACCTTAATTTAAAAGTACTTTATCTGGTTGGTTACATTTCAATTACTGTTAAGTGGCATGGAGGCATAAGGCAGCCAATAAAACTATAAAAACTTTTTTTAAAAAAAGGTCGGTTTTATTTTGTTGACTAAGTTTACTAAGTTTAATACTAAGTTTAATCATGACCTATCAAACCTTATCATAGCTCACTGTATAAAATTAGCACTGCACTTGCAAACATAAGCAGAATCTAGACTTATCAAACATATGGTGAGGCTTGCCCAGCTTCTGAAAAATTAAATGAGAAAGCAGGATTAAAATGTTTTAACTGGGTAACAAACAAAGCCCACCGATCCTGCTCAAAAGTTTTCAACAAAAATTTGATCTAAAAGGGCACCTCTTAAAAATTTTAAGGCACCAAGAAATTAAAACTTTGAAATAAACTGAAATGGTGTGAATTTAAGCGATTCCACGCCAGAAGCTACAGCTAACAAGCAAATACCTAAAAGGGGGAGGGGGGCGGGGGGAATCCAGCTGATCTCCAAACTACTACAAGGTACACATAAACTAAGCGCAAGCACAGGCTGGTTTACCAGCTAACTTTCCCGGCCCAGGCCCAGGGAGACATCAAAGTTGACAATAGAATCAACCGTGAGCTTTCCCTGTAAACCGGACGATAACCTGAAAAACTTCACTGTTGCTAATAGAAGCGCCATATAATTAGAAGCAGCGACCTGACAGGTGGAAAAATAAATTCTAACAGGGCAGCAAGAGGTTGTGAAAACACAGTTTCAAGGACTGAACGTGTTATGACTACTCTGTAACAGGTCCAAGGTAATTTACGCACACACCCTTTAGCGCAATTCCTCAAACCTAGATAAGATTGGGAAACAGGCTTCGCAGAGAGCCACATACCATTTTAAAACAGCCGTCTCCCTCCCGACAGGAAAACAGACATTCCCATCTGAAGTCTTTCCGAGGGTTCTCCACGAAGGCAAGCGGGCGGCCGCCACCGTAACGAGAGAAGCCGGCAACAGCCCCGTCGCGCGGCCGCCACGCCTTCCTCCGGCCGCGGCAGGGGACGCGGAGCGGCGGGTCACATTTCTCCTCCCCAACAATCACACGCACTCACGTCTCCAGAGTTGACACCCTCTAAACCGGCCGCTCGGCGACGCTGGTGACTGGGCCACAAAGCCAGGGACGCAGCCATGGGCTGGGGCGCTCAAGTTGCGTGCCTGCGTGCGTGTGTTTGTGTTTGTTCCCCTTAATGAAAGACAAGAGGTCTCCGTAGTTACGGCCTAGGGTTGCGGTGGGGAAAGAGGCCCCCTGTGGGACTAAACAAAACTTCGGTTGCTGGGAAGAGCCGTTGCGCAACCCTGGCAGGGGAAGGCCGGGGCCGCCCAGCCCGGCCCCAGCGCGGCTTCCCGGAGGCTGCGCCACCGCTCGCACCAACCAGGCGCGGCCCCCGCGTCCCGCGGCCTTCGGCCCCGAGCGGCCCCCGGACCCGCCACCCCGCGGGAAGCTGCGCGGAAACGCGGAGCACCGGAGCGCAGGGGATCGGCAAGGGATGTAGGACGCGCGACGGGTGTGGGCCGCTCCGGAGGGGTTGGGCCCGGCCGGGGTCCGGCTGAGGGGCCCGGAGGCCCCGCGAATGAAGCTAGTGCCCCCACCCTGGGGTGGGGGCGCCCCTCGCCCTCCTCCCTTACCTTCCTAGAGGCCTGAGCTCTCCCCTCTTCGGGCGGCCGCAGCCCTGAGCATGTCCGGAGTGGGGTGCGGGGCCGTGCCGGGGACAGGGAGCCAGGCGCTTCAGCAGGCGGCACCACCCAGCCCGGGCTCAGCCCCTCTCCGCGGCCGCTGCCATCTTGTCCGGGCGGCTGAGAGGAAACGGCGAAACACCCTCCCCCGACTGCTGCTGCTGCTGCTCTTGCTGCTCTGGCTGCTGAGCGCCGGGCCCGTCTCCCTCATCTTCCTTCCCGGGGATTTGGGGTGGGGGCAGCAGGGCTGGGGCGACGGGTGGCGAGAGGCCGGCCGGCCGGCCTCCGACTACTGGGGCCTACGGGCGGCGCAGGGTGCTGGGCCCGCGGCGGCTGGGGCCCATTCCTGACGCCCCTGCCGCGAGAGGAGAAGAAAGAGACAGCCAAGAGAAGCGGCGACGCCGGGGCCCGCGGCTCGATCTCCTCAGGCCGCCGCGCTGCCGGCAGTCGTCACGGAGGCAGCTGCCGCCGGCCGCCCCAGTCTCGGGCCCCNGCCCGGGCGGCCCCGCTCGCCTCGGGCCGAGGCGCCTCCGCGAAGCCCCTCCCCGGGGCCCGCCCGCAGCCGCGCCCTTGTAGCTCTGAGCCCGCCTGGCGGCCGGCGTGGACCCGACCCGGGGCTCCCTCCCGCCGGCCCGCCCGCCGAAGCAGCATCCGTCAGCGCCCCCTCTGCTGTTCTGAGCCTCACTCGAGGCCCACTCTGACAAAAATACACATTTAAAAAAAGATCCTAACCCCCCAAAGAAAGGATTAAAATGAGGAAGCAGGATTTTACAGGCCTTTCGAGATGCCGTAATCACAATTTCCCCTTCCACCCCTTAGGATCTGTTTCTTGGCAGCTTGTTTTTTTTAAGGGTCCAAAAATAAGGAAAGGGGAAATGCTTGGTCAAGTGAACAGTCCCGGTCTAAAATAGGTCCTTCCCGCTCCCCATCCCAAAGAGTCAAGCGAACTGTAAAATCGGGTTGAAGAACGGGGGAAAGGCCTTCCTGCACGTTTTCCAAGAGCATCTCTAAGATCCCAAACCCCATAATTGTGAAGTATGCCCACCTCTGCGTTGGCAACTCTCCATCGAGTTAGTTCCACTCCCAGAGACTAGTTAACTCTCTCCTGGAGACCAGGAAATCAACAGAATGGCCCATCTCAACGTAATCGTAGAACTATAGAATTTTAGAGATGAGAGAAACTAAGAGATCCTTGGTCCAAACTCTTAGCTAGGACAGGGCTTCAAAGAAGCTTCTGTGACCTGCCCAAGATTATACAGCAAAGCCCTGGTCTGCATGCCCTGTCCCCTTCTTCTCCCTAAGAAACAACTGACCTTCTAGTATCTATCATTCAGAGTTAAAATTTTTTAATACTTATTTCCTTTTGTTCTTACTCAATGTTTAATTTGGGGGAGAACTGAGCACTTTTCTCTAAGGAAGTGTCCTTTGTTCCTTTCATCATCTTTACTGGGAGGTTTGACTCTACCACGTTCTGTATTTATCCCCAGACATTTTCTCTGGCAGCAACTGGGGCAGGGCAAAGGGAGTGGCAAATTGCTGCATATTTAATACTACACATTTATTCCCTGCCGCTTTTCAAATGGAGAGGAGTATTTTTGAGAATTCATTTTAAAAAGAGAAGAGGATATGTGCCGTGAAGCAGTTGGAAGTATTTTCCAATGACAGTTGTTTTAAGTTAGGGAGGATAATCGGTTGAAAAGGCTTCCAAAATAGAAAACAAAACAATGTCTCAGAGAGATAGCAGCATGTTAGCCATTCCTTTTTACTTAGTATTTAGTTACTTTTCATTTATTTATTTAAAAAAAAGCAATAGTTAAAAGAACCAAAAAAGGATAAAACACTATTCACAGGAGAAAGTTACAATAATAATAATAATAATAATAATAATAATAAAATCTTAGTGAAACAGGGGAACTATTCCACTGGAACTTCAGATTTCCAGAATTTTTGTGAAATATTCCTCTGAATCACTTCTAATAGGAGCTTCCATTCTCTCTATTTTGTGGCATTACTACATTTATGGAAAAGCTGAAAAGGAGGAGGATTTGTTTTCCTTTCTATCCCTGACATTGGTATTCATTGCACTATAAGTTCCAGGAGGGGATGCTTTTTGTGTGTGTGTGTGTGTGTGTGTGTGTGTGTGTGTGTGTGTGTGAACAATTGCATTGCCGGTGCTTACAGTGCTTGATTTAGAGTTGTCTTTAGTAAATGTTGCTAAATTAAGTCAATAAACACTATTAATTCAAGTCCTCCTCGGCTCTATACCTATTGTCTCTTAGCTTAATCTCTTTACTTCCAATCTCTTACCTCTCCAATCCATTCAGAACACCAACATCCAGATAGCTTTTCAAAGCCCCTGACTTAGCCATTTTATGAAGTTTGTAAGAAAAAAAAATGGAAAACTTCCAGCGTTCTTTTTAAAAATGCAGACTACTAAATTGTATATGAAAAAGTTAATTGTGTGTAAAAAGATGATAACCAAAAAACTCTATAATCTTTTCATTCAGGGAGCGCCTGGTGGCTCGGCTAGCTAACCTTCTGCCTTCAGCTCAGGTCATGATCCCAGGGTCCTGGGATGGAGCCCTACCTCTGGGTCCCTGCTCAGTGGGGAGCCTGCTTCTCCCCTTCCCTCTCCCTCTGATCCCCCACTTGTGCTCTCTCTGTCTCTCAAATGAATAAAATCTTTCAAAAGGAATCTTCTCATTCAGAATTACCACTTAAATACTGTGTACCAGACACTGGGCTGTAATCTGAGGATACAAGGAAAAGGGAAACAACTTGTGAGTTTATACTCTCTCTAGAAAGTTGGTTATTATACAGATAACTAATTATAATATTAATAAGCATTATAAAAAAGCACAGCCTGCAATGAGAGGGTAGACCCTAATCAAATGAGAGGTGGAGAAGCCATAACAAACCTCATTCATTTCTTCCTCTCCAAGACTCAGCTAAGTCCTTAACTTCCTCAGAAAGAACCTCCTGATTTCTCTAAGCCACATCCCCATATATCCTTCACCGGTAGCATTTTTCTCAGTTTTCCTTTCCTCAGTTGTTTATTTTCTGTTTGTTCTACCTCTACCACCAATCTGAAAAGTCTGCAAAAGGAGCAAGCACATCTTTCTGTACATCATTATATCCCCAACTCCAAGACAGCAAGGCAGGCGAGCTACATTCGGGGCCCAGTGGAAAATGGAAAGGTGGGGTGCCTTGTTCAAAATCATGAAGGATTTCAAGATGGTAACAGCAGAGGATTGAACCCATCACGGGGGCCCTTGAAGCACGGGACTGTGCGCAACTACATAGGTTGAATGAATGAACGAAAGCTGAGATCTGAAAAGATGAGTGCAAAGTAGCCCAAGCAGAGAACACTTGAGACAAAAGACATATGCAAAAGCCATGTAGAAAAGGGCAAGAGAGAACAGAAATTCTGAGAAACTAGAAGAGAGCTTTGAGTCAGAGTGAGAGGACAAATCCAAGCAGATGAAGGTAGAGGAAGAAGCAAAGTCCAGGTTGGGATTTACGACCTTATTCTACCTGCAATGGAAGCTACTGAAGGATTTAAGGAGGCACATGATATGATCAAAAAAGCCATTGGCTTTGGGTATGGGAACTATCTATTTTTCTTCTTTGTACTTTTCTGTATTGTTTAAGTGTTCCAATAATTTCCAATTTCATTCAGAGTTAAAGCTAAACACCCGACAACAGACCTAAAATGGTCTGTAAGATTTTGCATAGAACTGGTCCACAAGGAACACACCTCCTACTTTTTGTGACCTTACTGTATACTCTTCCTCAAAGACTTCAGTCATTCTTCCTCCTCAGGTCCTTGCCCAAATGTTACCTTCTCAATGACAACTTCCTCAGTGATAACCACCCATACATACACACAAATGTCATGAGTTTGAGCCCCACGTTGAAGAAAAAGAAAATCACAAGAAAGAGCAATACATTAACAGTACTATATTTATTGAGAAAAATCCACATATAAGTGGAACTGTGCAGTTCAAACCCATGTTGTTCAAGATCAACTTGTATTTGTAAAATGAAAGAATGAATTTTCTGTGTTAGCAGTATAAAACTCCATAAATGCATACTGTAGACACAATTGCTTAATTTCACCCAGACATGAAATCTAAGACCTCTCTCTCTCTTCGGTCTTTCCCCAACCCCCAAACCCAAAAATTACTCCTTCCAAAGGAAGCCAGTTCTCCTTGCACTTACCTTGTGTTCATCACTGCCCTCGTTCCCCACTGTACCACATCTACGTGTCAATAGAGAGAAAGGGTCCTTCCACAGCCTTAGCAGACCATGCTGATACTTCTCCAAAGCAAAACCTTGCAATTTGTCACAGAGCCTGGGGCATCAACGCACACTCTCCTTCCTCAAGTTAGGGGTTTATTATTGTTTTCCTCCAGACCCTAGGTATCCTTTCCCGCCACTGGGGGTTTGGGAGGGCGTGAGGAGGACCTAGTCAGCCAGAAAGAGCTCCCTAACTACAAGTCTGAGGCAGGAGAGGTCGGCAGGGGGCTTCTGCCTTTTAGTCCCTCCCAAAAGTCCTGGCCTCCTTATGCAAATAATTTACCTCCTGCTAGAGATCAGTTTTGTATACCTGGGCCTCAGGGAGGGGCAGCTGGAATGGAAAAAACTTTCAGGAGTGTCTCCTGCCTACATTTGCATAGCTGAGAGGCCCACTCAAGTAACTCCTTGCAGCCCAAAGATCCATTTCTCTTCCTTAAAAAAAGGTAACTATTCCACTAAATTCAAACAGATGGGGGCATGGGGTGGCTCAGTCGGTTAAGCATCTGACTTCTGCTCAGGTCCTGATCTCAGAGTCCTGGGATGGAGTCCTGAGTTGAGTTCCCTGCCAAGCCAGGAGTCTGCTTGTCCTTCTTTCTCCCTTTTCCCCTTCTCCCACCCCGTTCGTGATCTTTCTCTCTCTTTTTCTCTCTAATAAATAAATAAAATATTTTTAAAAAATAAAAATAGGGAGGGGCGCCTGGGTGGCTCAGTCATTAAGCATCTGCCTTCGGCTCAGGGCATGATCCTGGCGTTCTGGGATCGAGCCCCACATCAGGCTTCTCCTCTGGGGGCCTGCTTCTTCCTCTCCCGCTCCCCCTGCTTGTGTTCCCTCTCTCGCTGGCTGTCTCTCTCTGTCAAATAAATAAATAAAATCTTTAAAATAAATAAATAAAATAAAAAATAAAAATAGGGGACTCAGATGGCTCAGTCAGTTAAGCTTCTGACTCTTGATTTCGGCTCAGGTCATGATCTCACAGTCCTGGGATCAAGCCCCATGTTGGGCTGCGCACTCTTCAAGGAGTCTCCTTGAGGATTCTCTCTCTCTCCCTCTGCCCCTCCTCTTGCTCACACACTCTCTATTTCTCCCTCTCTCTCTCAAATAAATAAATAAATCCTAAAAAAACACACAGTTTTTAAAATAAATAAATAAATAATAATTCAAACAGATAAAAATAATCTTTTCTTAAACTGGAAGTTCACAAATCTTATCTGAATCTGAGTTCAGTATTACAGTCAGCAGAAAGCAAAAATCTCATGTAGTAAAATTTATCCTTGAAAATCATCCAAATTGCTCATAAAGTACAGTGTACATTGTTTTATGTATATAACCTTGTGCAAATAATATGTCCTTCTAAATGATCTGTTCCTGGTAGTTAGTTGTAAAGTCAGTTTTTCACATGTTCTGCCTCTGAGAGCACTTCAGAAATTTTATGAAGATGATAACTTGTTCGTTTTACCAGTTTCATCCTCTTAAGATGGAATCTACCAATTACTCCCTTTGTTTAAGTTTTTCTAAAGCTTTCAGTTAAATCCTTAATTTCTTCCTCCGAGATGGTAAAAACACTAACACACCCACTCACATGCAACCTAAATGATAGCTCCATGGTTGGGGAATCCTTATAATCCTTGGCACATTATTTCCATAGGTTTTGCCAAAATGTAAGGCTCTCTTTCAGGTCTGATTGAATTCATTGCCCAGAGGCACCAGCTCATGGAGTGAAAAGGCCTGCCAGCACCCACACTGTTTACCTTGTTCTCTCTCTCCAGAGCTTCTGAATTTCATCCCTGGAAGTTAAATGTACTTTAATGCCATATAATGGACTAGCATAGGTTTTATATTAGAAAAAAAAAATGTTTGGGGCGCCTGGGTGGCTCAGTCGCTAAGCGTCTGACTCAGGGCATGATCCCGGAGTCCTGGGATCGAGCCCCACATCGGGCTCCTCCGCTGGGATCCTGCTTCTTCCTCTCCCACTCCCCCTGCCTGTGTTCCCTCTCTCACTGGCTGTCTCTCTCTCTGTCAAATAAATAAATAAAATCTTTAAAATAAAAAAAAAAAGAAAAAATGTTTAAACCAAGAAAATGCAAAACGGATGAATAAATCCTACACCTTATTTTCTTCTTTTTTCTTAACTTTTTTTTTAATTGAAGTGTAGTTGATATACAATATCAGTTTCAGGTGTACCACGTAATGATTCAACATTTACATGCATCGCTAAGTGATAAATCTAGCTACCATCTGTCACCATATAAAGTTCTTACACCATTATTAACTATATTCCTTATGCTGCACATTATATCCCAGTGTCTCAGTCCATCCATCTCGTTTTGGTCTTTACAGGTCCCTGCTCACAAACCTTCAGACTGTTTCAGTTACTAAAAATGTTCATATTTTTTAGTTTGGCTATTGAGGCACATTATAGTTGGATCCATAAAATCTTTCTTGCTGTGTTCCTATAGGCCCTATGACCCCACCAAAGTGTGCTTTTCTCTCTTGCCAATGGTACCTTTTATTTCTCCATGCTTGTGACATTTCTGTCATCAATAGTGCCTTCTCTCATTGAGATCCCACCTGTCCTTCAAAGTAAGACAAATGCTCCCTCCTCCAAAAAGCTTTGAGTGAACATACCATTCCTAAGTGATATTCATGCATCCCACAAATACTTTTTAGGTCCCACCATATGCCACACACTGTTCTGAATGTTTTTATTTAATAACTGAAGGATAACTGTTACTATTCTCATTTTATAGGTGAAGGAACTGAAGCACAGAGATTAAGAAACTTGTCCAAGTTTGCACAGTAAATAACAGAGCTGGATTTGTGCCCAAGCTGTGTGACCTTAAGCATCTGCCCCAAATCAAAGATTTTCATGAAATGCATTCTTGAAAATGTTTTTATAAAATATGTAGTCATAGAGGAGATTATATTCCCCCTTGGGAAGAGTTTAAATTAAAGAATGTGTTCATATGGCTGCCTGGTTCAGTCAGTAGAGCATGTGACTCTTGATCGTGGGGTCTTGAGTTCAAGCCCAATAATATTCATGGAGCCTACTTAAAAAAACCTTTTTTTTAAATTAAAAAAAAAGATCGTATTCCTGACATGTCTCAGCATCAAATCATGGATATAACATTAAGCTCTAAAAGGAAAGTAGAACTTTATAATCCTCTAAAATGGTACATGGAGAAGAGTCATCCAGCTTGTCAGGTCCCACCTTCTCCTTTTACAGATGAGGGAACCAAGATTCTGATAAGCGAGAATAGAGACTCAGGCGGCTTTCAATCCTTATCCAAGTCCATACACACCCTGTCTTCTTGCCTCAGTCATTCCATCTGATTCATCAAAATGACTGTCCCAAAATAGGAACTCCCTGATCTGTTCCCAAATTCCTTCCTTCCTCCCTTTATACCTGAACTAGGGAAATAGCCAGTCCCTCCATATTCAGTATTGACTACCTGACTCCCGCTAGTAAATTGCCCTCCCTACTTTCTGAGATCCTGTGCCATAGTGGAATATATGAGGACGTATGCAAGGATCATCCAGAAGAAACTGTGCAACCTGACAAAAGTGGGGTGTTCAGTCATGCAGTCATGCAGAGCCATGTAACAACTATGACAAGTGACAACTACAACAAAAACTCTGCCTGCTAACACAGAGTCCTCTGGGTTAGTGAAATTTCAGGCATTTAAGGAGAAATCCTCTAGGTGAGGGTCTGTTCTCATCACAACCCACTCTGTATCCGTGTCAATCCAGCTGTTCTGGGTGACAGAAAATAGGGAGCTGCTCCCAGCTTGCTAGTGTGGGGGAGGCGGGGGAATGACCTGAGAATACCCATGCCTTTAAGACTTTCAGAACAGACAACAAAGGCCGTCTGGGTAAAGTTGTGATGTTTGGATTGGTACTCTCCTTTTTCTTCTTTGGTGCTTTTTTCCTATCTACTTCTGATGCCCCTTATATTACATTCCCCCTACATACCTGGTTTTCTCCCTCTGCTGATCAAAGACACTCCCTTCAGACTGTTTCAAATGATGCTCTGGCAGCCAAAAGTGTCCCCCTGTGACACTCCGGTTCCCACCTACTACCCAGATATTCTTAACATCAAAATTGCTTCTGTCTTTGATCATTCCCCAAGTAAATTCAAGTTTAATCTTAGGAAAAGTACAGTGGTCCCCCATCATCCATGATCTTGCTTTCCCTGGTTTCTGTTACCCACAGTGAAATGCAATGCAGAAGCAGACAATCTTCCTTCTGAGGTATCTTCAGGTCAGTGATGGCCTGAAGCTACATCATCCTTATGTCACGCTTACATCACTCGCCTCACCTCATTCATCAGGTAAGCGTTTTATCATTTCACATCATCACAGGAAAAGAAAGGTGAGTACAGTACAATAAAATATTTTAAGAGAGAGACCACCTTCACATAACTTTTATTATAATGTATGGTTATAATTATTTTATTACTAGCTATTGTCATTAATCTTTTTATGTGCTTAATTTATAAATTAAACTTTACCATAACTGTATGTGTGTATAGGAAAAAACATAATGTATATAAGGTTGAGTACTATCTGCGAATTCAGGCATCAACTGGGGCCTTGGAATGTATCCCCCGTGGATAAGGGAGGACAACTCTATCCTGTTTAAAACATGCTTTTTAATTTTATGTTTAAAAATAGCCAAAGCAGCCAATAACTCAAAGACAATGTTGGAATTGGAAAAGGCACTTTTCATGAGGCTTTGCTTCCATCTGTCAGAAAATTGTCCTAATATCATACAAATGGCTAACAGACACATGAAAAAATGTTCAAAATCATTAGCCACCAGGGAAATTCAAATCAAATCCACACTAAGATACCACCTTTTGCCAGTTAGAATGGCAAAAATCAACAAGGCAGGAAACAGCAATTGCTGGAGAGGATGTGGAGAAAGGGGATCCCTCCTACATTGTTGGTGGGAATGCAGGTTGGTGCAGCCACTCTGGAAAACAGTGTGGAGGTCCCTTAAAAAGTTAAAAATTGAACTACCCTATGACCCAGCCATTGCAATACTGGGTATTTACCCCAAAGATACAGACGTAGCGAAGAGAAGGGCCACATGCACCCCAATGTTCATAGCAGCATTGTCCACAATAGCTAAATCGTGGAAGGAACCGAGATGTCCTTCAACGGATGACTGGATTAAGAAGCTATGGTCCATATATACAATGGAATATTACTCAGCTATCAGAAAGAACGAGTTCTCAACATTTGCTGCAACATGGACGGCACTGGAGAGATAATGCTAAGTGAAATAAGTCAAGCAGAGAAAGACAATTATCATATGATTTCTCTCATCTATGGAACATAAGAACTAGGAAGATCGGTAGGGGAAGAAAGGGATAAAGAAAGGGGGGTAATCAGAAGGGGGAGTGAAGCATGGGAGGCTATGGACTCTGAGAAACAAACTGAGGGCTTCAGAGGGGAGGGGGTGGAGGAATGGGATAGACTGGTAATGGGTAGTAAGGAGGGCACATATTGCATGATGCACTGGGTGTTATACGCAACTAATGAATCATCGAACCTTGCATCAGAAACCAGGGATGTACTGTATGGTGACTAACATAATGTAATTAAAAAACATTAAAAAAAAAAAAGAAAATTGTCCTAATATATCAATTTTGTTAAGGCAACACACTTTCCTGCCATATGTCTGAAAAGTGTCATAGCAAAAACACAGATCTGAGATGTCTGCAGTGTGAATCATACCCTCCCATCCCCCTACTCATCACAGCAGCCCTGCTGATACAGCCTTCCTTTTTTGTCCTTTGACTCTCCTAGAAAGTGGTGGAAGGAAACTGGACAAGGAGGAATCAGGAGACTCTTGAGTCGATGTGTGACTTTGAGCACATTTCACACCTTCCTCAATCTTTTTCTTTATCTTCGTATTCCATGAACACCTACCTTGCAAAGAAGCTAAGGATTAAATGAGATCACTTATGCTAACCTGATGTATAGTAGGCTCAATGTAAAGGTTAGGTGAATTAAAATGTTTAAGAATGTCTAATTAGTGGGGCGCCTGGGTGGCATAGCGGTTAAGCGTCTGCCTTCGGCTCAGGGCGTGATCCTGGCGTTATGGGATCGAGCCCCACATCAGGCTCCTCTGATATGAGCCTGCTTCTTCCTCTCCCACTCCCCCTGCTTGTGTTCCCTCTCTCACTGGCTGTCTCTATCTCTGTCAAATAAATAAATAAAATCTTTAAAAAAAAAAAAAAGAATGTCTAATTAGTAAAATTTCAGGCTAATTGGAGAAGATATTCAGGGTCACATTGTCCCCTTTGAAGAACATGTCCCTTCTGAGATCAGCCCCAGAAGTTAGAGAAGGGGAAGGTTGGAGCTACAAAAAGAAATTTGGTTTTCGTCATGATTTCCCTTCTCTGCTTTTCTTCCTCCTCTTCTCTTCTCCTGAAAGAAGGAATCAGTCACTCACAAGCTTAAACCTCTCTTCTTACCTTTACTATATTCAGCTGTATGTCTAGACCACCCTTTCTAGTTTTCGTCCCACTTTGAAAGGGACAATGTTCCTTGAGAGAAGAGAATTCATCGTGTTGCCCTCAATACCAAAGTCTATCCTGTGGCTGTGCCCCAACCAGAAATTTTGGAGTCCCAACTATCTGGATTCCAGTCTGTTAATAACCTATTATCTACTGAAATTTCTGCTCGGACTAAGTTCACATTTCCTCTTTCCCCAACTGACCCCCCAAATTCCTGATTTGCCTTCATTAAATATAAGTATAGTTATCTGTGTCACCTGCTTACTACCCATTTATCTAAATTACTATGTACCACAATGATTATGCATGTTATTAGATATCCATGAGATTAATGCTGTGGCACATCTTGTTTGTTTCTTTAAACACTGAACCCTATTCAAGTACGGTCAGTCTTCACAGTTTGTTTTTCATATAGCACAGAAATCTGCTCACTCCTTTGAAATAATAGAAGAAACATTATTCATAAAACTGCTACTGGGATTAATGCAGGAATACATTTTTCTTTTCTAGTAGGGTTGAAGCATATTTGCAGAAAAAAATGCAAAAGAAAAAAGAATGATGGTGGTATCATAAAGGGCCTAGGAGATGATGGGAGAAGCAGTCAACTATGAAAGCAAAATAAAAATGACATATTTTCCTGTGCGTGGTACAATTAGTTCACATTGCCGTAAAATGAAATAAAATATGCAACAAGGGGCGCCTGGGTGGCACAGCGGTTGGGTGTCTGCCTTCAGCTCAGGGCGTGATCCCGGCATTTTGGGATCGAGCCCCACATCAGGCTCCTCTGCTGTGAGCCTGCTTCTTCCTCTCCCACTCCCCCTGCTTGTGTTCCCTCTCTCGCTGGCTGTCTCTATCTCTGTCAAATAAATAAATAAAACCTTAAAAAAAATAAAATAAAATATGCAACAAAATCTAAACAAACACTTTCTTTAATCTACACCCTAAGGATTACAGTGTAAAGGTCATGTTTGATCTGTAGGCAGCCTACAGAATTTCATTTAAAATAAGGAAGACTCTTCATTCATTCTGTGCATGACAAGCAGTAGAATATACCAAAACTGTGTAAAGGTAGGGGCGCCTGGGTGGCACAGAGGTTAAGTGTCTGCCTTCGGCTCAGGGCGTGATCCCGGCATTGTGGGATCGAGCCCCACATCAGGCTCCTCCGCTATGAGCCTGCTTCTTCCTCTCCCACTCTCCCTGCTTGTATTCCCTCTCTCGCTGGCTGTCTCTATCTCTGTCGAATAAATAAAATCTTAAAAAAAAAAAAACTGTGTAAAGGTAAATCTAATCTGTTTACATGTAGCTTATTTTATTTAAAATACAAATTATACAATGAGCTAAAATAATGGTATATTAATGTAGGTATTATACAGTTGATATAAGAGGAAAATATTATTTCTTGCTTACATCACCTAGATTCAGAAAAAAATTATTCCATTGCGTGGCAATTACACATTAAGTTCTGAGGCTGAAGATATATTTATCCAAATACTTGACAAAACAAAATAAATTTGTTTTGTAAAACCTACAAGAGGATAAATACACTCGTGACTGTCATTGTTTACAAATCTGTTATTTCTTGCCCCAGAAACATATAAAATAAAATTTAAACCTCATGGTTTTACTCTTATCATAACTATATACTTCTATTACTGAAAAAAAGAGATAGACCATGGACTATTCTAGAATCATTGGAATAAATTTAAAATCTATAGTACATATTTATGAGTGTATTATCTTGCATAGCTGTGGTATTATCTTCAATTAGTTTAGAGATTTCTGTAATACCTTGTGCTAACTTTGATGAATTGGGGTCATAAATTGGAGAACATAAAGGCATTTGAAATATTCCAGATCAGAGCTGTTGTATCAGATCATCTTTCACCTACACTGCTGTTTTTTCATGTCTCTGTGCTCGGCTTCCTCATCTATAAAATGCCAGACAATAGAACGATGCATACCTCATAAGGCTGTTCTAAGGATTAAGCGAGTTAATAGCTGTCAAGTACTTCCACCAGTTCCTGGCACAGAAAATGAATTAATAAATGTTGGCTACCATCAGCATCAGCATCAGTCTCATTGGTTCTGTTTTGCCCCCCAGAGTCCATTCTCCACACAGCAGCCAATGATTGTTTAAAGATATTAACCGAATTCATATAACTCTCTGTTTTTAAAATATGTCCACAAATTCTGTAATACTCCTCCCATTAAGAAATGGACCTTCAGGGGCGCCTGGGTGGCACAGCGGTTAAGCGTCTGCCTTCGGCTCAGGGCGTGATCCTGGCGTTATGGGATCGAGCCCCACGTCAGGCTCCTCTGCTGTGAGCCTGCTTCTTCCTCTCCCATTCCCCCTGCTTGTGTTCCCTCTCTCGCTGGCTGTCTCTATCTCTGTCAAATAAATAAATAAAATCTTTAAAAAAAAAAAAAAAGAAAGAAATGGACCTTCATTCCCTACCCGTTGAGTGTGGGCTGGGCTTAGTGACATGTTTTTAGCGAATAGAATGATGAAGAAATGATGGTGCACAACTTCAGAATAGGTCATAACAAGGTACCATGGCTTTCACCCTAACCAATTGCTCTCTCTCTCATCACTTTTAACATAACTGGCTATGTTGAGAGCAGCCCTATGGAGAAACCAAGGAACTGAGGCCTCTGACCAACAATCATATGAAAGCGCTTGGAAGCCAACCCTCCAACCTCAGGCAGCTTTCAGATGACTGCAGCCTCGGCCAACACTGATGACAATGTCAAAGACCCTGAGCCACAGCCAGCCAGCTCAGCCGCTCCTGATCCATAGAAACTGTGAGCTAAATGCTTATGGTTTTAAGCCACTAAGTTTTGTGTAATATGTTGCATAGAATAGATAACTAATAACATCACCGTCTATGTGCCAGACAATGTTCTAGGCACTGGGGATACAACGTTGTACAGAGCAGACAAAATCCATGCCGTTACATGCGTTTACATTCTAGCAGAGCCGACAGAATTTAAGCAAGTAAAGAAATAAATAAAGTCAGGGGGCAGTAAATGCTCCAAAGAAAAACTAAACAAAGGAAAGATATAGAGAGTTCCTAGGGATTAGAACAAAGACATCATGATGGGGGTGGGGGTAGGGAGGAAGCATTTTTAGATAGGATGTACAAGGGGAGACCTCAGTGATAGGAATGAGGGAGCCGCACCGGTATATGGAGAAATAGTGCTTTGGTTTGTTGTTGTTGTTTCTAGGCTGATCAAATAAGAAATGTAAAGAACCCACGGGCGCCTGGGTGGCACAGCGGTTAAGCGTCTGCCTTCGGCTCAGGGCGTGATCCCAGCGTTGGGATGTTGGGATCGAGCCCCACATCAGGCTACTCTGCTATGAGCCTGCTTCTTTCTTTCCCACTCCCCCTGCTTGTGTTCCCTCTCTCGCTGGCTGTCTCTATCTCTGTCAAATAAATAAATAAAATCTNTTAAAAAAAAAAAAAAAGAAGAAGAAGAAATGTAAAGACCCCAAAGCAGAATAGAGCTTGACATATTCAGAAAGAGTCAGAAGTCCAGTGTGGCTAAGGAGGAGGGACCAGGGAAAGAGTGGTGTAAGAGGTAAGTAAGGCAGGTGAGTGGCCAGGAACATGTTGAAGCTTTCCAGCCAGAGCCCTCCCAAAGCTAGCCAGTGAAATGCAGGTAACACTGGTGCTTCCTTCCATGGACCAGGAGGCGTACCTCTCTGACTTCAGCCCCTCAATTACTGCATTCTAGTCACACTGGCCTTTGGCTAGCATTTATCATCCTCCAAAAAAGTCTTGTTCACTTGCTTACATGCTTGTTTATTTTGTATCTTCCTTTTAGAGTGTAAGCGCAGCTGAAGAGGTGGACTCTAAAAAAACTTTGTTGCATGAAAGAAAAGAGTGTCTTCCTTGAAGACTCTGACAATAAAATTGCAGCCTGACAGACTCTACTCTAATTCTCACAGGGGGTTTGGATAAGTAACTGTGGTACAGCCATATAATGGAATACATTTCAGGATTACAAAGCATAAAATCTAAAAAAAAAAAAAAAAANAAAAAAATAAAAAAAAAAAAAAAAAAAAAAAAGCATAAAATCTATTTTTTTTAATTCCAGTATAGTTCACACACTGTTATGCTAATTTCAGGCACACAATATAGTGATTCAACAATTCTATATATTACTCAGTGCTCACCATGATTTAGTGTACTCTTCAATCCCCTTCACCTATTTCACCCAAAATCTATTTTTATTCACAGAAAAAGATATCAAAGACATTATTTAAAAATGTTAATATGATCTATTTCTGTAGAATAAAAATATATTAATGTTTATATATGCTAAAATATACATATATACCTAATTATCATATATACATATATATACCCACACACACTTAATTGTTAATAGTAACTCTTACTGAGAAGTGGGATTATAGTAAACTTTAACTTTGTTTTGCTTGGATTCATAAAAATAAACATGTTTTACTCACATAATCAGTAAAATATATAAACAATCAGGAAGAAAAAAATCCTTATGGCAAATCTTTGAATAAAGTTAATGATTATCCACTGACAAAATTTCTTCATTTAAAGACTGTTGTTACGCAAAAAAACTTAATCATACCAGGAACAGTTCTAGATGTTTCCCATACATTCTCTCTAAAAACAACAACTAAAAAACCTGATTAACCACTTACCACAGATTTTATAAGGGAAATTTTCACATACAAAAGAATTTTGAGCTAGGTACACACAATTATTTTTAGTACAGTTATAGAAATGATGACAGGCAACTATTAGTATCTAAAAGATCCTACTAATGTGTAACTCATCTTAAAAGACCATTTTAGGAAATACCATGCTCCAATAAAAATATACTTATTAATGAATCCTAACTCAAGGATTTAAAGATTAGAAAAATACTATTAAGGGGAATAATTAAGGAAATGTGTGTTTGGTCTCTCTGTGGGTCACAAGTGTTTAAAAAAATGAATTGACGGGGCGCCTGGGTGGCACAGTCGTTAAGCGTCTGCCTCCAGCTCAGGGCTTTATCCCAGCGTTCTGGGATCGAGCCCCACATCGGGCTTCTCTGCTGGGAGCCTGCTTCTTCCTCTCCCACTCCCCCTGCTTGTGTTCCCTCTCTCGCTGGTGGTCTCTCTCTGTCAAATAAATAAATAAAATCTTAAAAAAAAATGAATTGACATGCGTACTGATTTTCTAAAATCCTCTACCACGTTACTAACACACAGTCACACCACAGACACACATGGACATCCACCTGTATGCAAACACAATCGACCTGTTAATTCCCCTATTACAATAGTACTTATCTGGAGCTGATATAATTTCAAATTATGTGGGCATGAATCTAAGCAAATTAGGAAGTGTTGCTTTTCCTGTATTGGCAAAACAAACCCAACATTTTTAAAATGCAGCCTAACACTGTTTCAATTTTTGAAGTGAGGAAACAGATGACAAGCGTAAGGAAATCCTGGACTAGATATTTATAAGTTCCAAAGATATCACAGTTGTTGTGCTTCTCTTTAAAACAAGCCTTTTCTAAAGAAGAATTCTGACTAATTAAGTGTGGGTACATGAACATATGCAGGCAATTTGACAAAAATCCCCCAAATTAGGGAAGAGTCCGGAAAATCTCTTGGTGTTTATGCTCCTTGCAAGTAGATAAATATCTTTCTAAAGGTTAGTGTTCTTTAAAGAGTGCACCAAAACTGGCCTCATAGGAAAATGGCATCTTTTCATATGCTATTCCTTTCTTGTCAAAATGAAAAATACTCTGAAAAGTAAAGGAAATCAGTTCATGAACACTGAGAATAGATGGTTTTAAAAAATTTTTTTGGATGGGGGGCACCCAGATGGCTCAGTCGTTTAAGCATCTGACTCTTGATTTTAGCTCAGGTCATGATCTCAGGATTGTGAGATCGAACCCCACCTCGGGCTCCATGCTGGGCGTGGAGCCTGCTTAAGATTCTCCCTCTCCCTCTGCCCCTCCCCCACATAAAAAATTTAATCCTGAGTCACAGGATCAAAAATAAACGAACTCGAAAAACTAAAAATACACGTAAACAAACTCCTTGGATATTATTTCGTTTGATAAAACAAAAGTAGTTTGGGACAAAAGTTTGCTTTCAGATTTTGCAGATCACAACTGCTGAGTGCCAGCAGAAGTATTTATAGCTCAGTAGGGTTTAACTTCTTATCAGATGTTACAGAATAGTTCTATTTGCTCCTGAAATACTCTGTTGTATTACAGCTTTGCATCTGTCCTTAGGAATTATGTTACAAAAGCCCAACTTTGCTTATGTTTCACTTTCTTGATATGTTTTCAAGTTCTTAATGTAACAGGCTATTAAAACTGGCATTCAGGAAAATGACAAAGTGTCAAGTAGAAAAGAAGTTTATTGCTATGATGGACAGATATTAAAAGAACTATTTATTTCATAGGATCATTACTATAACAAATGTAATATGTCCTTACAGATAATAATTCACTCTACTGTAAAGGAAAATATCCTATTATATAAAGAAACTTCAGCTGATAAGCCTCACCTGAGATCCCCACAATTCCCTCTTTCCCTTATGTTATGTATATTCATAAGAAATTGAAAACTTAATATTGAAAGATTCTAGTCCACTTTTAACATGAACTTTTAAAAATCAGGGACTGATACATAAAAGGCTAACTTCCTTTATATGAATATACAGCTCTTACAAATCATTAAGAAAAAGACCAGCTTGATATAAAAAAAAGACTAAGGCATTCATCCTACAGATATGCTTATACATTTGTGAAATTATATATATTAATAATATTAATATTAATTATAATTAATATTGATATAATTAATATAATATATGTAATTTCACACACACACACTCTTGGCACCATTGTTTATAATAGCAAAAGATTAAGAACAAAGCAAATGTCCATCAATGGGAACTCAGGTAAATTATGGCATATCCATACAATGGAATGTTGTGCAGCCATTAAAATAAAAATAAAGCAGATTTCTATGTGCTAACATGCAACAACTACTAAGCTATATTGTGATAAAAGCAAGGTCTAAAACAATGTGAAAAACATGCTCCCATTAGTGTGGCAGATAAAGATTTATGGATAAATGCATATATGCCAATACATAGAAAAACTCTGAAAAAATAAACAAGAAACTAATACCTGTGCTCTCTCCAGAAAATGACCTGGGTAAGTCAGGATGAGGGAAAAGGGAGGAATTTTTTTTCATTGTATGTTCCTTTCCATCTTTTGAAGCAATTACTAAGAAGGATATGCCTTTGATTTCCCAAAGGTTTGGTGGCACTGATTTGAGGATTACGGAAACTGGCAACCACAATTCCCACTCACATGAGAATTTCAATTCCACTGAGTTACAAAGATGGGGTGTGGCAGCAGCTGATTACTTGAAGATAACAAGGCAAGTCTTAAACTTGCCAGTTTACATATACCTTTGAGGAGCTCTCTTCTTTTATTTTTCAGTATTTTTTATTTCCTACAAAAGCCCCTACCCTCTATCCCACCCAAAGAAATGAATTTATTTAGTCTGTAGTATAAAAGAAGGGTTTTCCAGGGGCGCCTGGGTGGCTGTCAGTTAGGCGTCTGCCTTCAGCTTGCGTCATGATCCTGGGGTCCTGGAATCCAGCCCTGCCCTTGGTCTAGTCTGGTAGGTTGGCAGGGAGTCTGCTTGTCCCTTTCCCTCTGCCTTTTCCCCCCACCCCCAACTCATGAGCTCTCTCTCTCTCAAATAGATAAATAACATATTTAAAACAAAATAAAACTGTAAAATCCATTTTAAGTCAACATTGTATGCAGAATAAGTTTTGACATACATTTATTTTATAAGTTCTCACTTATATTTATTTTGATCACATCAATCAAAAGGACCAATGAAGCCATTTTGATGAATGTGAAAAATAGAAATCAGAACTTATGTATAATCATTTGTCTTAAATCTGCCTCTGCCTCCAATCCACTTTTATACTTTCTTTTGGTTGTATAGTATCACAATACTCTTCATCACACAAATATATAGTCACGAGGAGTCATAGTTGTCTTTTATTTTTTTTAAACATTGTGCTTGGGGGGCACCTGGGTGGCACAGCGGTTAAGCGTCTGCCTTCGGCTCAGGGCGTGATCCCAGCGTTATGGGATCGAGCCCCACGTCAGGCTCCTCTGCTATGAGCCTGCTTCTTCCTCTCCCACTCCCCCTGCTTGTGTTCCCTTTCTCGCTGGCTGTCTCTATCTCTGTCAAATAAATAAATAAAATCTTTAAAAATATTTTTAAAAAAATAAACATTGTGCTTGGAACTTCAAGCTGCTCTTTCAGAAATGCAAAGACTTGTGATAAGTTTGTTTCAAAATTGCATTGCTAATAACACCTAACAATTGCTCTATACTATAGAAGTTAGACGAGAAATGCCCAAAACTTACAATAATCATGGACTCTATCTATAATAAGATATTCTCATGAGATGACAAATGATGTTCTGTATTACAAATTAATTTTTATCCAAACCAAATGAAAACCCAGAACCAACTTCAAAAAGCATGAAGCAAGACATCTGAATCCAAGGGTAGTATATTGGTTGATAAGTCACACATCTATTGGCAAAGAAAAATTGCAAATTTAGCAAAATAATATTGATGTTTTACTAGTCAAGGCAGAAAAAATTTGACTTAGATGGAGTTCTAGTTCCTTCATCACCAACATGATGTAGATATGCACGATAAAACGCACACTGCATCACCGAGGGAGTTGCACTGCTCAGAGATTCTTGCAAGAGAGAACTT
The DNA here is from genome assembly GCF_002007445.2 of Ailuropoda melanoleuca. NCBI lineage: Eukaryota > Metazoa > Chordata > Mammalia > Carnivora > Ursidae > Ailuropoda > Ailuropoda melanoleuca. The sequence goes on along the minus strand of NC_048233.1, from coordinate 63,796,111 downwards.
GCTGAAGAGTACAATGAGCTGGGACTCTTCAGCTGCAGTACATTCAGCATTTGTGGCAGCATCCAAACCCAGGACATGCTCCTCCTAGGCAGCTCTAAGCCAATGAGTGAGCAGAGTTGGGGGCCTAGGGTCTGGCCCATTTCTGCCAACAGAGAACTCCTCTATTGGCAATTTGCATGCAACTCTCTGTAGGAAGGGCCAAGACTTTCTCAGAGCCACAACAGTGCCCAAAGCGCTTCCTGTTCAATTCTCAGTTCTTCCCTTGCTCTTCCCACAGGTGCCAGACTTCCATCTCAGACGTCTGCTTTCTCTTGCCTTTATCTTTCACAGGCCTTATCCCTAATAAATCCCTTCACTTCTTCCATCTCGATGTCTGCTTTCCAGAGGACTATGAAGTGACATGTGTATATTAAAAATATATTCACCATCCTATGATACCCTTTAATTCACAGATAGCAGACACAAAATCACCATTCATCTCTTTTTTATTTTCTTGTTTGGCTCCTTGTAAAAATGCAACGTATACAGCCACAGTGATACCTTTGTTCTCCTTTGGCCACTTGATTTATTAAGCAGATGCTACCTGTAGGCATTTGCAGTTTGAAGAATCATTTACCAAACAGCCTATTTCAATCTTAGCGTTACTCTATAGTTGTTTTCTTGACAAAAGATACCTAAAATGCTATACCCTTTTTCATCATAAAAGTGATAATGCCAAGACATCCAATTAGCAAAAAGCTTCTTCCCATTTGAGACAACAGCCCAATTTGTTAAAACAAGTGCTTTCTGTAAATTCAAAATGTTTATTACTGTTTTTTTAAGTGGTGAGGAAATTTGCAAAGATAGCTTTTTTATTTGTTGTCTGTGAATCCCACTTGCTAACACTGTCAAATATTTAGGATTCAACTCAAAGGCAGAATGTGAGAATCAGCAGTAATTATACCAATTTAGTAAACATGTATCAGGGCTGCTTACCAAGACTCCATTTAGAATAGAAATTTCCAGCTCTTATCAGAAACTGCAAATTTTCAGACATTGAGGCATCTCTGTGAACCTATCTGCCTGCCACGTTCATTATAACAAAAGGACACAACTCCCAAAAAATGTCCTCATCGAGCTTTAAAAGCCCAAGTAAGGAAAAGGGACACCATCCCTTCAGCTTTACCCTACCAAAAACTCAGAGATAAGTTTTGAGTTTGTTTTCCTAACTGTTGAAAATAGGCATTGCAACAGAGGTGTCATATTGCTTCCCTTTATGTTAACTTCAAGTTCAAATTTAGGAAGTCATTCTGTCATCAGAACATGTTGTGCAAATTAACAATAGATTTCTAAGCCACAAATACATTTTAACAGATTTAAATTTTGCCAAGGTTGTTCTTTTCTCCATCTCGTTATGGGTGCTTTATAAAAATGATTGTTACCCCCATGATTTGCTGGGGGTGAAATACCTTATCAGAGTCGATGTTTTGGAAAAGCATTTCTCAAGAACAGAGTGTTCTTGGTCTTCAATGTTCTGAACACTCCTAGCAATAGACAGTCTTTTCAGTAAAATACTGAGGGAGGCAGGGAGGCAATTGTGGATTCCCCAGTACAATAATTTTATTAAATTGAGTAACTGTTGTGCAGCAAGACCCTAAAGGAATGGGACCAGGGTTTTTGATGAGCCAAAAGTGTGAAGCATAGAGCACAGCTTGGAGGGGAACAGAGTCAGAAGACTGAGTAGTATTCACAGTGGTAGAAAGGCTTAGTAATGGGATGGTTCTGGAAGCTGTATGAACTCACTGGGGAACTTAAATAGGAAAAATGTGTTTTTAAAAAGCTAGAGCTTTTTTACAGAGGTTGTGATGGTATGCTTTCCCTNTTTATTTGACAGAGATAGAGACAGCCAGCGAGAGAGGGAACACAAGCAGGGGGAGTGGGAGAGGAAGAAGCAGGCTCAAAGCAGAGGAGCCCGATGTGGGACTCGATCCCGCAACGCTGGGATCACACCCTGAGCCGAAGGCAGACGCCCAACCGCCGTGCCACCCAGGCGCCCCNGTATGAACTCACTGGGGAACTTAAATAGGAAAAATGTGTTTTTAAAAAGCTAGAGCTTTTTGACAGAGGTTGTGATGGTATGCTTTCCCTGCTTCTCAACTTGTAATAGGCCTAATCCTAGGAATCCCATTTGGGGATGTTATTTTCCCACTTTGTAGGCAATTTGGTGATTAAGAAGGCAACAACATCACATGGTACCCCAGAGGGGCCTGGAAGAATTAATGTGCCTCCCTCTTTACTTAGGTCCTTGGGAAAACTGACTCAGTCTCCTAATTTAAACACAGAGTAGGGGTGCCTGGTGGGCTCAGTCGGTGGAACATGTGACTCTTGATCTCGGGGTTGTGAGTTTGAGCCCCCATGTTGGGGGTAGAGATTACTTAAAAAAAATTTTTTTTAATCTTAAAAAAAAATAACACAGAAAAGGCTGAAGTCAGCCTAAATGGTTACACAGGGTCTTTTTCAGCTTTGGGTTCCTATGTCTCTTTCAAAAATTATCATATGCAGCGAAGGTTCGTGGTATGTTACTGCCTACTGAACGCTAAACAGAATTCTCTAACGATATCTTCATGGATTAGGAACACCTGTAATTCTAATGTGAAGCCTGGTACTAGCAGATCAGTCATACTTTCTTAAGGTGTATAACAGATCCACATTTTCCATTAGGATGGATGGAGAGGGGCACATCCATGCTGAGAAGCTATTAGTAGCTAGTTCATTAGCTTGTTCTTCAGATCTGAATGAACTGCAATTAAGTACTTACTATTTAATTGGATTTTCTCTCATTAGATTATAAGTGTTATCATTTATAAAGAAATTAAGCATTTTAAACAAATATAAATATTTCACATAAACAAAATAATCAAAAGTTAGATATGAGTGATTCCCAAGAAATCCTCAAATACCAAAAAAAAAAAAAAAGTTTGCTCCAAGTTGCTTCTGTTTTACAAAAGTTTCCAAGTTCTTATTATTTCTCATTCTTGAAAGCTCAGTGCAGACTCTACTCTCCCATAAAATCCCTCCAAGGACTTCACTCACAAAAATGTCTCCCTACTCTGAATTCATTCTGAACAGAGAGATGTTAGCTCTTAGCTTAGCACCTAATTATCCTAGTGCCAGTTGGTTTAAGAGTTCAAACTCTTAGGAATCTGGATCCATTTTCCCCTGCGCCGTAGTCCAAGTTGACTACAACGTTAGACACGCATTTTCATAGGATTCATTTGTGTCAGGGACACTGTGCTAAGCATTATATAATATGATCCTCACAATCACTTTATAAGGATCGATTTAACTAGCACTCTTCTAGAAATAAGGAAACTGAGGCACAACTGAAGAAATTGAATTCACAAGAAGTGAACAAGTAGTGACATGAAGCCCCGCAACAAGGCAATTGGCACCAGAGCCCGGTCTCCACCATCATGCTACAGAAATAGAAATACTGGTGGCTTAAAAAGAAAAATAATAATAATAATAATAATAATAATAATAATAACTGGTCCTTTGGTCTATTCTGAAGAAAATGACATTTAACTCAAACCTTTAAAGAAATAGATCTTTGAATAGTGAATATAATTAAAATATTCTCTAAATCGGTGCAGGACTATACATAGGATTTTATTGGAGAGAATACAGAGAACTATTCTTTAAAGCCTTTTGAGAGACACCTGGGTGGTGCAGTCAGTTAAGCGTCTGACTCTTGATCCCAGGGTCATGAGTTCAAGCCCTGTGTCTTTTGAAAACTTGTATTTATTAATATTAGTAGATATGAAAGTCAAATCATGGACTCTCTGGAGTTTTTTTGTGTGTGAGAAAGCACTACTAATGGAGAGAGAAATAACTCTTAGATTCCGATACTGTAAAACTAAGTGCCTACACTGATCTTTGTTTCCAGGATATTAGTAAAACTTAAATGAGGTGAAATTGCAATTCTGTGTATGTAGTTGTACTGTGGTTATTGGTAGAAAGGGTAAAAAAGCATGACCCAGTATTGCATATTTCCAGAAGTTTGTTTCTGCAACACATTTTGGTCATGTTCTATTTTTACTCCAGCCTCAGGGAATCAAGACGGGGAAATAGGTCTCTAAGGACACATGTCAGAGTAAGTTTTTCTAAAGTCAACAAGTACTTTTGGGAGCCAAACGCTGCACTAGGTACTCTGGGCATTGCAAAAGAAGCCTAAAACCTGATTTTGTGTTTAAAAAAAAAGTCAGAAACTAAATGGCTCCCAAACCCCAAGTTTCCTTCATCATCAGGTGCCTCCCACATTGTAGAGTTTCCCTAAATGTATATATTCGTTGCTGTGTTTATTAATGTTAAATGTTATGTGGCAGTGACTGTAGGTCAGTGGAAAAACAGGGCCAGAAATGAGGTCCCGGGATGGCTTAGAGTACTGCATTCTAACTAGTATGGTGAGTCATCTAACATTCACATACATGCAGCATGTGACTGTAAAACACTTCTGAGAACAAATTTCTTTACGTATGTCATCCAAGAACCTTGCCTACACACTCTCTTTGACTTCTTTAAAAACAAGAAACAAAAAACAGGAGCCCCTGGGTGGCTCAGGTGGTTAAGCCTCTGCCTTCGGCTAGGGCCTTGATCCCAGCGTGCTAAGCAGGGAGTCCGCTTCTTCCTCTCCCCCCCACCCCGCCCCCCTGCTTGTGTGCTCGTTCTCTCTCTCTCTCTCTCTCTCTCTCTCTCTCTCTCTCGTGCTCTCTTTCTCTCAAATAAATAAATCTTAAAAAAAAAACACAGAAACAAATGGTAATTGCATAACTTTGTGGTTTGATAGAAAACACTGTAGTATGGTTTTAAATTCCCTCTTCCTCTTCCTTTTTTTTTTTCTTTACATTTATAGTGTCTACTTGGTAAAACTGAGGGCAACTTAAATTCTAGTCTAGCATTAATGTAAAGTTCAGTGTAAAACCCTTCCCTCAACAGTTATTAAATTCTTATGAACTCATCAGGAGTTATGAAACGAGTTCAGGCTTTTATTTATACTTAGTATATAAGCCCCTCCCAGTAGTGTACTCAGGCCTTTTTGTTTCTTTGTTAAATATGTGCTGATTGCTTTACGCCTCTGGTCATGTGAACACAATACAAGCAAGTTCCGTTGAACCAAGTACTTAAAATTTCCCAAACATCTATGAAGGAACGGTTATAAAAAGTAAACAAAAAACCAAATTGGCAGCTAAGCTTAGCTATGATAAGGCTGGCTGACTCTTTCAAAACACAGTCTATAGACAGAAGCAAAACTGCTATACAGTTGACCTTTGAACAGTGCAGGAGTTAACCGGCATGGGCTCCCCATGGAGTCAAAAACCTACATATAACTTTTGACTCCCCCCAAACTTAATTACTAATAGCCTACTGTTGATCAGAATCCTGACCAATAATATAAACAATAGGTTAACACATATTTTTCTCTGTTCTATGTATTACCTACTGTATTCTTACAATAAAGTAAGCGAGAGAAAAGCAAATGTCATTAAGAAAATCATAAGAAGGAGAAAATAGATTTACAGTACCATACTGTATGTAGGTATGTAGGTATGTATGTATTTAGGTAGTCCCTACAGCCCATGTGGGGCTCAAACTCCGGATCCTGAAATCAAGAGTCGCAGGCTCCTCTGACTGAGCCAGCGCAGTGCTCCCATTCTGTATTAATGGGAAAAAACCTGTGTTTAAGTGGACTCATGAAGTTCAAACCTCAGTCATTTCAAGTGAGGTCCTTTTTCTTCAGAAGTATGGCTGGACTTTTTATTGTTGGAAGTTACAAATACAGAAGATTATGGAGTAACATCTTAACGGTCCCTCTTCACTCATATTCCAATGCATAATTCCCTCCCAAAATTAACCACAGTTAATAGCTTAATGTGTAACTTTATAGTTCTTTCTCTGCTTACACATATACAATGACATAAACTTTTCTACTTGTTTTTTTTTCTTCACATAGATTATTTTATTTTTAGACAATCTGAAACTTACAATAAACTTGCAAGTACAGTACAAAAATTTCCCCCCTGAATCATTAGAGAGTAAGGTGCTAACATAATGCCCCATCACTGGCCCCCTAATACTTAGGTGTGGATTTCTTACAGACAAGGGTATTCTACATAACCATAATACAACTATCAAAATGAAGAAATCAGGGGCTGGCTCAGTTGGTTGAGCGTCTGCCTTCAGCTCAGGTCATGATCTCAGGGTCCTGAGATCGAGCCCCGAGCCCCGAGTCAGGCTCCTTGCTCAGCAGGGAGTCGGCTTCTCCCTCTCCCTCTGCCTCTCTATCTGCTCATGAACTCTCTCTCTGTCAAATAAATAAATAAAATCTTTTTTAAAAAAAGAGAGAAAGGGGCTGTACCCCTCTGTTTGAAAAAAAAAATGAAGAAATTATATTTGTTCATTATCACCATCTAATCCTTAGACACTATCATTGTCCTGATAATGGTCTTTATTGCCAAAGGATCCATTTCACAGTCCTGTGTTTTCATTTAGTGTCAGATCTCATTAGTCTCCTTTAGCCTGAAATGGTTCCTTAGTCTTGCTTGAATTTTCATAACTGCGACACTTTTGAAAATTACAGGATAGTTATTTTGTAGAATTTCCCTCGAACTATGTTTCTCGGATGTTTCCTCACTAATAGGTTCGGTGATGCATCTTTGGCAGAAATGCGTCTGAAATAATGCTGCATTCTTGTGGCACAGAGTTCCCTTATTATTGATGATAGTCTCTTTGGTCACTTAACAAAAAGTGACGTCCACTGATTTCTCCACTGCGAAGTTTTCTTTTCCCCCTCTGTAATAATCACTTTGTACCAGTTTTTTGAAACTATGTCAATTTCCAATTCATTGTCAAATTTTCAGTTTATTCATTTATTTATAAGATGAACTCGTGGTTCCCATTTTATTTAGTGGTTTCTAACCCAATGCTTAATTTTTCCCATTTGGCCCGTTGAAGCTCATTGATTCTGGTTTCTGTGTCTTTCTGACATGACTCCATCATTCTTTGAACATGTCCTTGCTTTCTAACATAATAGAGTCCAGGCTCATCTTTTATTTCCTTTGCACCAGCCATCCAGTCAGCCATTTCTTCAGGGGACTCTGGTTCTTTGAGTGGAGAATGGGATTGAGAACTCAGTATCTGAGCCCTAGGTGTGCTCATTGCTGGTGGGTGTTGCTTCTAGGTCCTCTCAGCAAGACAGAGCAAGGGAATATACAGATATATATATATACATACCTACAAACTTAGACCTACACACATTTACATCTTCCTTCCTTCCTTCCTTTAAGATTTTACTTATTTATCTGACAGAGAGAGAGAGCACAAGCAGGTGGAGCAGCAGGCAGAGGGAGAGGGAGAAGCAGACTCCCCACCAAGCAGGAAGCCTGACATGGGACTCAATCCCATGACCTGAGCCAAAGGCAGACGCTTAACCGACTGAGCCACCCAGGTGCCCCACATCCATATCTATTTAGATACCTATCTACATTTATTGAAATCCATGAATTCATACTGATACTGCCAATTCTAGAAATTTCATCTTAGTTTTCTCCCTTTCCATATTTATATTTTCTTTTCTAAAAATCTTTTTAAGAGAGAGAGAGAGCACATGCAAACACATGGCAGGGGGAGAGGAAAAGGGAGAAGGAGAGAGATCTTTTTTTTTTTTTTAAGATTTTATTTATTTATTTGACAGAGAGACAGCCAGCGAGAGAGGGAACACAAGCAGGGGGAGTGGGAGAGGAAGAAACAGGCTCCCAGCGGAGGAGGCTGATGTGGGACTCGATCCCAGAACGCCGGGATCACGCCCTGAGCCGAAGGCAGACGCTTAACGATTGCACTACCCAGGCACCCCAAGGAGAGAGAATCTTAAGAAGGTTCCACACACAGCACAGAGCCCAACACAGGGCTCCATCTCACGACCCCTGAAATCATGACCTGAGCTGAAACCAAGAGCCCACGGCTTAACTGACTAAGCCACCCAGGTACCCCACATAATTTCTTCTTGACACCAAGAAACCTGGTTCACATTATCTTTATTTACTTATCTAATAAAGTTTCCCTTTACACAGCCAATCTTCCATCACTGCTAGCTCTTTCCCTGTGTTGATACCCTCCATACCCTACTTTACCCCCCCCCCGCCAAAAACCCCTTCTGGGTCACCCTCATGCATAGATGCCCTCTTCACTCAGCGTGATCTCTGACACTTGGGCAGATGTCCTGCTCCTCTTATCTTTTGGTTTTCTACTTGTTGCATTCAGTTTTTTTTTTCTTTTTCTTCTTTCTATGGTCCTAATGGAACATTTTATGATTCCATTTTATCTTTTGTCATAACGTATCAATTCACTCTTCAAAAATAATGTTAGCGGCTGCCCTAAATTTTACAATATACATTTTTAACTAATACAAGTACCCTTTCAAATCACACTACTCGGTTTCACATATAGTACAGATACCTTATAACAGAATATTCCCAATTCTTCCCTCTTGTCCCTTCAGATATTTCTGTCATTCATTTCACTTATCCATATGCTCTAACCACTCAATACACTGTTACTATGATTGCTTTAAACAAATAGTTATTTTTTTAAAATCAGTTAAAACTAAGAAATATAGGGGTGCCTGGGTGGCTCTGTCAGTTGAATGACCGACTCTTTTTTTTNTTTAAAGATTTTATTTATTTATTTATTTGACAGAGATAGAGACAGCCAGCGAGAGAGGGAACACAAGCAGGGGGAGTGGGAGAGGAAGAAGCAGGCTCACAGCAGAGGAGCCTGACGTGGGGCTTGATCCCATAACGCCGGGATCATGCCCTGAGCCGAAGGCAGACGCTTAACCGCTGTGCCACCCAGGCACCCCTGAATGACTGACTCTTGGTTTCGGTTCAGAGGTCATAATCTCAGAGTCCTGAGATCGAGCCCCACGTCAGGCTCTGGGCTGGGCCTGGAGCCTGCTCAGGATTCTCTCTCACCCCGTCTCTCTCTCTCCCTCTTTCTCTCTGAGCCTCTGCCCCTCCCCGTTTCTTTTTTCTTTTTTTTTTTTTAAAGATTTTATTTATTTATGTATTTGACAGAGATAGAGACAGCCAGCGAGAGAGGGAACACAGCAGGGGGAGTGGGAGAGGAAGAAGCAGGCTCACAGCAGAGGAGCCTGACGTGGGGCTCAATCCCATAACGCCCGGGATCACGCCCTGAGCCGAAGGCAGACGCTTAACCGCTGTGCCACCCAGGCGCCCCCCTCCCCGTTTCTTAAAAAATGTTTTTAAAAAGACTGAGAAAAGTAAAAGATTTTATTTTACTGTCATTTATTCCTTCTCCAATGCTCTTCCTTTCTTTATGGAAATTTAAATTTTTGACCTATATGATTTTCCTTTTGCCTGAAAAATTTCTTTTAACATTTCTTGCAGGTTAGTTCTGCTTGCAATGAATTCCCTCGGTTTTTGTTTGTTTGTGAAAAACTTTATGTCTCCATCAGTTTCCAAGGATAATTTCACTGGAAACTCTCACTATGTTATTCACAATATTCATTAGGTTGGTAGGGTTTTGGTTTCTTTTTTTCCCCAACATTTTAAATATTTCACCCCATTCTATTCCTGCTTACATGGTTTCTGATGACAAGTCCACTGTAATTTTTTGGTAAGGTGATTTTTTGCCCTCTGGCTTCTTCAAAATTTTCTCTTTGTCTTTGGTTTTCTGCAGTTTGTATATAAAATGCCGAGGTGTAATTATTGCTCCTCCTGTTTAGCTCTGACGCCCCACACGAGGCCTCCTCTCCATGCAGACACTTTATTTGGGCTCTGACACCTTGGTCTAGGCCCCTCCTAAACACAGAAGCCCCCCTTACCCATTCAGGCCCTTCCTCCCCACACCCCCTGCATGGACAACCACGTCAGCCCACTTGGGCTCCAACATCCCATTTCAGGCCGCTTCTCTTCACTTTCTTGCACTCTGATGCCCCAAACCAGGCCACCCCCGTAATTGGATGCTCTCCTTGCCCAGTTAGGGCATCAGGCCTTTTCTCTGTGGTGTTGCATTCTTCACCACACCCAGCTTTTGATACTCCCCACCAGGCCTCCTTCTGTGCGTATGCCCTCCTCCCCTTTTGGCAGGAACATCACAGAGATGATGCTGTTTCTTTCCTACCTCATCTTGTTCAGTGGCACCTGACTTCAATTTGTCTCATTATCAATGATGTTCACTTCATGCTTGATTCAAGTGATGTCTGCCAAGCTTCTCCATCATAAACTTTTCCGCTTGTCCAAATAATCAGTAAATATTTTGTGGATATTCTGTAAATGCCCTATTCCTCAGCAAACTTTTACTTTAGTCAATGATTTATATCAGTATAGATGCATGGTTTTGTATTTTATTTAAGAGACTGTTATCTTTTATTTTCATTGTTTATTTTGAATCTAAATTCCTCCAGATTTGGTCAATGGGGGCCCCATCAAGCTGGTTCTGCATCTTTTGACTACTTCCAGCATTCTCTGACTACTTCTTTACTTTCTGACACAATAAGATATCCTGAAATCATCTTGTCCTTTTCTTACGCCAGACCTAGAAAACACCATTCTTTGAACCAGTCGTGATTCTTTTTAATAGAGAATATTTTAAAATCAGAATCTTGTCACTGGGCATGCTCATTGCTATTGGGGTCACTGCGTTTCTTTCAGTGGACAGAGCTGGGCAATGTGCATGTATGTACGTATATGCACACACATTTACTTCTGTATTTCTCTCTTTCTCATTTACCTACTAATATATACACACACGTTTACATCTGTATTTCTCTCTCTCATTTACCTAATAATATATACACATACATTTTTTATTGAGATATAATACATATAACATGAAATTCACCATTTTAAAGTATACAATTCAGTGGTTTTAGTATATTCATTATGTTGTGCAACCATTACTATTAATTCTAGAATATATATGCATATAATAGTAGTAGTCAATGAAATATATATAACTGAATAGAATTCATTCCAGTATATATAATATATACAGTATATTGAAAACCATGAGTTCAACATGATACTTCCCACTCCAAACCAGTAGCACAGGATTAATTCTAGTTTTTTTTCCCTTCTTTATTTGTGCCTCTTTTTTCCAATAGCAACAAACCATTCTCCCATTATCCTCAATATAATTACTTTATGAACCCCCTCTGTATGTAGCCAATCTCCTATCTCTGCCACCTCCTCCCCCATGCAGATGTTCTCTGACCCTACTCAGGATTTGACTCCTTAGGATGCCATACCCAAGCAGACGCCTTCTCTACCCTATTCACGCTCCAGCCCTCGCCTTGGTCAGAGTCTGCTCTGGCGGCCATAGCTCCCCCCTACTCAGCCAGACATAGATGCTTTCTTGCCCAGCCCTACCTAATAGCTTCAGGACCAAATTATTCAGGGAAGGAAGAAAAGGGAAAATAAGAGACAGGAAGAGGAAGAACATGATTGGAGACTGAACCACTGAGTTTTGGTGTGGTTTGTTAAGCCACATTATTGTGGCGAATAAAGTGATATACTAGCTTTTACTGCTCCAGCCCTTGCATGTTACCTTGAAGGCATAACCAACCCAGTCTGAATCAGCTTGCCTGGTTTTTACTTCAGTATTCCCCACTCCTGCTTCTCTTCACCCTTTAGGAGGAAGGGCATTAGCTATTCAGCTAATCACCAAGGCCAGTTAATTCTGCCTCTTAAATGTCTCTGAATAGCTAACCTAAACCAGGGCAGTGGGGGTGGGGCCAGATTAAATCATCGATTATCCCCGGCTGCATTAAAAGAGCTGGAGTCGGGCATAAACCTAGAACATTTAAACAAGAGAGTAAGGATATAAAGAGGAAAATATGAGTCTTTAATTATGAAATTATTTTTAAAGTCAATTCTCAGTATAAGCAACAAAAAGATTATATCAGAGCATTCACCGTACCTAGCAGCAAGCAGGTCCTAACTCAGGCTAAAATTTAAGTGTAACATAGAGACCAAGGAGGCTGGATAAATGAGCTGAGGCTGTGTGTAGCCTGGCTAAAAACAAGCGTGGGTAGACTTCCGTAAAAATGGAGTTAGGGAATCTGTTTTATAAATGACTGTAGTTTCATGTGCTTGATTTTAGTTTCTTTTTTCTTATGAACAAACTCCAACCTTTGCCATTGTAAATTGGGTACAACACTTTCACAATTTGGTATTATATATTGAGAGTCATAAAAATGTTCATACCCTTTGACCCGGTAATTCTGCTCCTGGCAATATATCCTAGGAGGAAAAAAAAATTGTAAATGCATGATATTGCAGCCCTAATTACAAGACTGCTAGATAAACAGTCTAATGAGCAATGATAGCAAAAGGCATAAGTAAATACGGATTCTTTTGTAACCACTAAAAATTATAAATATGGAACTATGTAGCAACTTGAAAAATAACTTAGGGAATAACGTTACCTAAAGTAACCAGGATACATATGTATATATACACTATGATTCAACTATTTTATTTATTTATTTATTATTATTATTTTTTAAAGATTTTATTTATTCATTCGACAGAGATAGAGACAGACAGCGAGAGAGGGAACACAAGCAGGGGGAGTGGGAGAGGAAGAAGCAGGCTCATAGCGGAAAAGCCTGATGTGGGGCTCGATCCCACAACGCCAGGATCATGCCCTGAGCCAAAGGCCGACGCTTAACCGCTGTGCCACCCAGGTGCCCCTGATTCAACTATTTTAAATTGTTTTCAAAATGAGACAAAAGACAAACCCATGGAAAAATAAAAACAGTATAGTTAGTGAGATTATAAGGTTTTTATTTCCTTTTAAACTTTGTTCTAATGTTGGAGTATTTTGTTTGTGCTGTAAATAAAAATCAAGATGGAATAGTGGAAAACCCAACTTTATTTTAGCTAAATTAAAGGTATAGGGTGGCTAAATTGGGAGTCAGAGTACCCTCAGGGATGAGTGATGAAAATTATCATTATCATTGTTGTTAACATTATTGAGCATTTATCACTTTCCAGGCGTTGAATTAAAGGCTTTGACATACAGTGTATCCCAAGTCAAGACCCCTCTGTAAAACTATAGGATCATATAGCAAACAGCTTACTTCACATCTCTTCTTGAATGTCTTATAGGCATTTCAAACTTTACACATCCAAAATAAAACTTCAGACATTCTACCCTCTACCTCCTCTACCCACAGTCTTGCCTGTCTCAGTTGATGGCAACTCCAAACCCTGAATCATACACCCTGTCTATCATCACACTCTACCAATTCTACCTTCAAAGTATGTGCAGCGTTTGGCCACTTCTTACCTCCTCCACTGCCGGCACACTAGTCCGAGCCATCTTGTCGTGCCCAGATGACTACCATGGATCCCTAACAGATCTGCCTGCTTCCATCCTCCATTCTCAGCACGTGAAAAATAATCAGGGGGTGCTTTTAAAAATCTGTCAGATAGGGGCGCCTGGGTGACACACAGTCGTTAAGCTTCTGCCTTCGGCTCAGGGCGTGATCCCAGCATTCTGGGATCGAGCCCCACATCAGGCTCCTCTGCTGTGAGCCTGCTTCTTCCTCTCCCACTCCCCCTGCTTGTGTTCCCTTTCTTGCTGGCTGTCTCTCTCTCTCTGTCAAATAAATAAATAAAATCTTTTTAAAAAATTGGTAAAAATCTTTTCACAAATATTACATGAACACATTCTCATTGTAAATGCAAACAATAGGGAAGTATACAGAACAAAATACAAAAATCGCTCTTCATCTACCTTCAAATCCTTCTTTCCTCCCCAGAGAAAACCTCTTTAAACAGTTTGGTTTGAATGTTATATATGTACTGGTATATATATATGCACATTCAAATGTTTTTTTCTTTTTTCTTTTTAAAGATTTTTAAAAATTTATTTATTTGAGAGAGAGTGAGAGCAAGAGAGAGAGCAAGAACAGGGGGAAGGGCAGAGGGAGAGGGAGAGGCAGACTTATCTCTGACCAGGGAGCCCAATGCGGGGCTCGATCCCAGGACTCTGGGATCATGACCTGAGCTGAAGGCAGAATCCTAACTGATTGAGCCACCTAGGCACCCCAAATGTTTTTTTACTTTTATAATGATTTTCTTTCCCTTATGTCTTCAAGATTCTTTGCAGGTTAATACATGGAGACCTAATAGATTCATTTGTAACTACAGGATACTATTACACAGTACAAATTACCATAATTTATTAACTCATTAATAGACATTTAGATTATTTCTAGGCGTTTTGTTATTCCAAAATGCGAAAGCAATGAGTATACACCCACACTTCTTTGTGAATGTGAGAGCACTTCTTTAGAATGGATTCTTAGAAATAAAACTTTGGTCAAAGTACATGTGAATTTTAAAATTTGATACATAAATGCCTCTTTGATTTCCAAAAACTCTTGGCCATTGTGTAGGCCCACCAATACAGTAGAACAGTGTCCTTATTTTTGAATATCCACTAAGAGTTGATGTTATCCATTGTTTTAATTTTTGCCACTCAGATTGATTAAGATATTTTATTGCTATAGTTTATATTTCCTTGGTTGCTAATGACAATAAGCCTCTATTCATGCACAATTTTTACTTATTTTCTTCTGTGAATTGATTATTTATAGGCAAAAGTCCTGTATTTCTTTGGGGAAGTTTAATTTTTTTATTGATTTGTCATAGCTTTTTATGTTTTGTGGATATTAATCTTGTCATGAATGTTTCTAATATATTTTCCTGATCTTTACCAGTCTCACCTGTTTAAAAAAGTTACCATGGGTTTTACCAAACAAGTGTTTAATTTTTAAGAGAACTGTATCTATTGGGTTTTTTGTTTGCTTGTATTTTATTTTTTAAGAAGGCTCCATGTCCAATGTGGAGACCAATGTGGGGCTTGAACTCACAACCCCAAGATGAAGACCTGAGCTGAGATCAAGAGTTGGACACTTGACTGAGTCACCCAGGTAATCAAGAGTACTATTTCTATTTTTAAATATTTTTCTGATTTAAAAGATATGTTGAGTATATTCATTGTAAGAAATTGAAAAATACAGAGCAAGTATGAGGGAAATAGAAATCATTCTTATTTCAACTGACACACAGAGAATCACTGCTAAAATTTGGTGTATTTATTTTCAGTTTTTTTCCCCTCTACCTCTCTATATAGTAATATATAATATACAATATATGTTCTCTCTATATATTCATATATTTGTTCATCTATATTTTCACATATTTTTAAATTGAAATAATTCCATATATACACAATTAATCTTTTTATTTTTTATGTTTAAATTTTCATTAAAAATTTAATTTGGGGCACCTGGGTGGCTCAGATGGGTAAGCATCTGCCTGTGGCTCACATCATGATCCCAGGGTCCTTGGATCAAGCCCCGCATGGAGCTCCCTGCTCGGTGGGGAGTCTGCTTCTCCCTCTGCCTCTCCCCCCACCCTCAGTTTGTGCTCTCTCTCACTTATCCTATCTCAAAGAAATAAATAAAATCTTTTAAAAAATTATTTTAATTGTGGTAAAATATTTTATATACCTAAAATTTACCATCTTAATATTTTTAAGTGATTAGTTCAGTAATGATAAGTATATTCACATTGTGCAGCCAACCTCCAGAACTCTCTTCAAATTGCAAATCTGACTCATTAAATAATAACTTCCCATACTTCTCTTCCCTCAGGCCCTGGCAACCTCCATTCTACCCTATAAATTTGACTATTCTGTGTACCTTTATACATGGAATCATACTGTATTTGTCCTTTTTGTGACTGACATAGCTCACTTAATGCAATGTCCTCAAGAGTTATCCATGTTGTGGCATATGTCAGAATTATCTTCCTTTTAAGGTTGAATAATATTTCATCATATGTATATACCACATTTCCTTTTTTTTAAAGATTTTATTTATTTATTTGAGAGAGAGAGAGAGTAGGGGTGGGTAGCAGAGGGAGAACCAGACTCCTCACTGAGCAGGGAGCCCAATGAGGGGGCTCAATCCCAGGACCCTGAGATCATGACCTGAGCCGAAGGCAGGCACTTAACCAACTGAGCCACCCTGGCACCCCCATTATATTGTTTTTCTTAAAGCAGTTGCACCATTTTACATTCCCACCAGCAATGGACAAGGGTTGCAATTTCACCACATCCTACAAGCAGTTGTTTGCTTTCTTTCTTTTTCTTTCTTTCTTTTTTTCTTTCCTTTTCTTTCTTTCTTTCTTTCTTTCTTTCTTTCTTTCTTTCTTTCTTTCTTTCTTTCACCCATCCCAGTGGGTATGAAGTGCTATGTCACTGGGGCATTGTTTTGCATTTCTCTAATGATCAGTGATATTCACATCTTTTCATGTGCTTGTTGGCTATTGTATATCTTCTTTGGAGAAATGCCTATTGAAGTCCTTTGCCCATTTTTAAATTGAGTTATTTGTTTTTCTGGTTGTTGTTGAGTTTTAGGAGTTCTAAATATATACTGGATACTCTGTTGATTGTGTCCTATGATGGATGGATGTTTTCAATTTTAATGTAGTCTAACTTATTCATTTTCACCTTTGTTGCCTGTACTTTTGGTTTTATATCTGCCAAATCCAATATCATGAGGCTTTCCCCCTATGCTTTGTTCTAAGAGTTTATTAGTTTTAGCTCTTCATTTAGGTCTTTGGTCTATTTTGAGTTGATTTTTGTATAAAGTGTGAGGTAGAGATCCAACTTCATTCTTTGACATGTGGATATTCAGTTTTCCTATCTCCATTTGTTGAAAAGTTTGTCCTTTCCTCATTTAATAGTGTTGACACCCTTGATGAAAATCATATGACCACATATGATAGGGTTTATTTATAGGCTCTCTATTCTATTCCATTGGTCTACATGTCTGTCTTTATGCTGGCCCCAACCTGTTTTGATTAATGCAGCTTTGTAGTAGGTTTTGAAATCAGTAGTGCGAGACCTCCAAATTTGTTCTTTGTTCAAATTATTTTAGCTATTTGGTGTCCCTTGAGATTCTGTATGAATTGTAGGGTGATTTTTCTATTTCTGCAAAAAAAAAAAAATGCCACTGACATTTTGATAGGGATTGTATTAAATCTATCAATTTTGGTAGTATTGACATTTTAACAATATTATATGTTCCAATCCATGAAAACAAGATGTTTTCCTACTCATTTCTGCCTTTTAAGTTTTCTTTCGGCCATGTTTTGTAGTTCTTACATTTTTCATACATTATGGAATCTTTTCCTATGTCAATAAATGTTCTTTGAAGATATTAGTTTATAATTCTATAATCACCCATTCTATGGACATGCTATAATTAACTTAACCAGTACCATATTTTATATACTTGTTTCCAAGTTTTCTCATTATAAATAATGTTACCATCAATAAATTTTTAATGTGTTTCTAATCATT
Source organism: Ailuropoda melanoleuca (assembly GCF_002007445.2). Taxonomy (NCBI): domain Eukaryota; kingdom Metazoa; phylum Chordata; class Mammalia; order Carnivora; family Ursidae; genus Ailuropoda; species Ailuropoda melanoleuca. Next base: position 63,778,672 of record NC_048233.1, on the reverse strand, counting down.
TCTCTAGGATAAATTACTGACTCATGAGTATGAAAATGTTATTGGTACATGTGGCCAAACTGTCCCTCAGCAGGGCAGCACCAAGGTACAGTCTTACTATGAATATCAGCCTGCTGCTCTTTCTCCCAACCCAGGGCTGCTGAGTGCTGTAGAGTGCCTGCAGAGTACTTTACCCGGCACACCTGCTTCTACCATACTGAGACTGTATTTTGTCCTCTCAAAATTATTTGCCAAACAAAATGGTGGTAGTAGGTATCCCTTATTTTAATTTGTGTTTAATTAATGGTAAGGTAAAACTTTCCATTTCAGACCTCAAAAGGTGAGAATTTCATTTATTCATTTATTCATATATTTGTTTAATATTTATTGAGCACTTACTAAATGCCAGTACTATATTTGGTACCAGTGTGATATAAATATGAAATAAGGTGAGACCCCCACCCCGAGGCTCAGAGCAAGTCACCCTGGAATGAGTGGCAAAGCAAGGCAGTGTCTGAGAACACATGTTTGGGGTGGGAGTAAAGGTTGGGGGAGATCAGTAGATTGTTACCGTGAACACCTGATTAACAAAACATATAGAAGATATGCTGCTCTAGCTTTTATCCCTGAAACAGGGAAGCGAATGTATAGTTCTGATAGTCCGAGGATGGGATGGAGAAGAGGAAGGGAAAGGATAGAGAACACACAGAAAATCTAGGAGCTAGGAATTTCTTTAAGTCATGAGCTTTATCCCAACTATTCACGAATATTTTGTATTCTATTCCACATGAGGTTAACATTAGGAAACCAGAGCTCAGGTCCCCTCAAGGAGCTGCTGAAAAAATGGCCCCCTTTCTAAGTTCCCAAACAACTGAACCAAGGACTCACTTGGAGAGGAAAGCATGATTGGTATATGGCAGGGAAGGACACTATTAAGTGAGGAGTGACAGAGAGCCTTCCAGGCCAGTCCCGGGTGCCCACATCAGACTCCCAGGGAGAGTGGCCTAGAATAACGACCAAATCAAATAAAACAGTTACTGCCCCCTTGAAATTCTTCAGGAAACTGGAACTAGGCTTTATGACCTAGTAAAAGAACGTGGGGCAGGGGAGGACACTTCTGCCATCTCAGCCAGGCTGAGGGAAAAGACTTGAACAGCAGCCAGTGACCATGGAAATGAAGCATGGAGGGTAACAGAGGCAGATGCCTTCAGAGAGGGTCTGAGGAAAGGCAAATACCACCAGCAAAGCAGCTCAGTAAAGTCCTTGAAATCAGAACTTAGGGGCTTTCCAGGAGATGGAGGTGAGCAATTTCACCGTTGAGCCCTGGGCCAGAGACCGTGCACTTTTCTAATGCATTCCCTGTGGGGGATGTAGTAAGCAGGGTGGGGTAAGGCCAACCAGGGACAAGTGCCTTAATCTCTATGAGCTTGTTTCCTCATTTGTAAAATGGTGATAGAAGGTGTAAAATAATTATTATATTGAAGAAAAATTTCTGGGAAGTTTTGAGTGCCAGTGCCCTGGTATAATAAAACCATACATAATAATGACATTTTCTTATGGCTGTGGTTCTCAAAGCAGGTGGAACTTCTCTGGGGACATTTTGGCTTCTGAGGGAGAATCTTCAGATGTTATAATGATTAGAAGCACTGTTGCCAAGGATGCTGGCCACTCCAAAGAGTTATTCTGGGTCCCTCATAACTTTTGAGGTCTCTCCAGATACATCAGTGAACAACCTATTCATAACTACCTATTCATAATTACCTGTGCCTACAGCCTACCTTCATTTTTCCTCCCAATTCTAACACACACTGAATTTCCTAGAAACACACCTTGCAGATAAAGGAAAAGAAGGCTGTATTTTGGTTTGTTTGAAATTCTGCAGCAAATTTTTCATCATTTCAGAAAAAATAAATCACTGATAGTCACAGTTTTCTCAACATTCAAGTCACCATTTCAACACAACTCTAGCAGTCCACATTTATAGCTACTAGTGACACGCATGTTTCTAGGGACAGCTGCAGACATCCAACCGCCTCTTTGCTCCGTAATGGAGTCATGCCTGAGCACTGATATATTGAAATATGTATATTTTAAAGATTTAATTTATTCATTTGAGAGAGAGCAGGGGAGGAGCAGAGAAAGAGAGAGACAAGCAGACTGTGCTGAGCACAGAACCTGACATGGGGCTTGATCCCACGACCCTGAGATCATGACCTGAGCTAAAATCAAGAGTCAGATGCTCAACTGATTAAGCCACCCAGGTGCCCCTGAAATACATATTTTATTATAAAATACATTCCCTTCATTTCTCTTTTATATTGAAGTTAGGGCTTTCATTGTTTATTATATGTGTAAATGACTTATTGTACTAATGAATTTTATCTCAGGATAATAAAGGAGATGTTATAAAGTAAGTGTATTTGTAAAAGAGGGATAACTCTATTAGAACTACTGCCTTCAAAGAAAAACTGTCTTCCTGATTACATGGTGATAATGATACTTCAGGCACAAATGAATGGTCCTCTATTTTATGTAATCATGTATGCAATTGTTGTGTCTACATATTGAATAACTATGAGATGCAAAGAAATCCCTCTATGGTTTCTGTACCAGGGCAAATCACAGTGTTCTTTCCATTTGCTAGTCAATGGTTTGAGCTTGAGTAAGCAGATTAAAATGAACTCTCAGGAATCAAATTTCCCCAGTCCGAATGAGAAGCCAAAACTAAGGATAAAGCAAGGCGAAGAAAGATCTTAGATCTCCAGAAGCCAGGCAGAAATAATGATAAGGCCACCTACATTATCCAAGTTTATGTCCTAGGGTTTTACTGTACATATTAAATATTATATCCTTTAATCTTTACATCAACTCCAGGAAACAGATACTATTGTTATTATTCCTACTTACATGTGAAGAAACCAAAACTTGAAGAATGTGAGTGATCTCCTCAATGACACACCGCTGAGAAGCGGCAGAGACTCGGGTCTGCCTGAGACCCCAGCACAAGCTCTTAACTACTACATCAGATGGAGAACACAGCCCTAATTGGAGAATAGGAAAAACCTCACCCACAACGGGGGAAATGGAGAGGAGATGAATGAAAAGGGCACTAACTTGGCATTCAGGAAACCCAAGACTCAGGCTCAGTTTTTGCCACTGTCTTGACCTTGGATATGGACAGGCAATATCACATAATGATTTAAGAGTGTGAGTTCTGGAAAACAGAATGTCAGGGTTCAAAGCCCAGCTCCGTCACTTGCTGGGTAAAGTCAGACAAGTTATTAACCATTCTGTACCTTAGTGTCCCCCTTTGTGGTATAGGGATTAAAGAAAAAGGATTACAAAAAAGTAAGCATTCGATGAATATTACCTACAGTGTTAGGGTTGACTGACCTGCCACAAGAGGTCCCATATCATTTGCTGGGTCCCTTGGAATCAGATTCTGGAATGGAGGCCTATCTTTTACTCTGGAGGGGTTGTTCCAGGATAATCAAGTAGCAAGGCTATTTAGACCCTGAACATTTTGTGTGGCAAGACCTTGCTTTGTAGGGCTTATTTCCTGCACTTTGGAGTGCACGTGTCTTATCAAAGCCCCAATGTACTTGACACTTCTTCTTGTTCCAGCTGAATTAACATGCTGTCATCAGTAAAATGGACTAATGCGATAGTCTAAAGGATGTCCACATGACCCAGGTCCCTTCAGAATATACTGTGATAGAGCATGGAAAAGAGTTAACATAACCCTGGAGCAAGGCTAAAAGTATATGCAAGTTCATTCTGATAGGCTTGGAAAAGAAATTATTCTTCAGGACCCTGAGATCATGACCTGAGCCGAAGGCAGCTGCCTAACTGATTGAGCCACCCAGGAGCCCCTGGAGAAAATATTCACAACACACATATCTGATAAAAGTCTCGTATCTAAAATACACAAAGGACTCTTAAAACTTAACAATAAGAAAACAAACAATCCAATTTAAAGATAGGCAGAGGAGTTGAACAGACACTTTACCAAAGAAGATATACAGATGGAAAATAAACATTCAGGGCCAGATGGCTTCACAGGCAAATTCTACCAAACATTTAAAGTTTATTTATTTATTTTTTTAGTAATCTGTATACCCACTGTGGGACTTGAATCCACAACCCTGAGATCAAGAGTCATAGGCTTTTCCAACTGAGTCAGTCATGCTCATAAAATTCTACCAAACATTTAAAGAAGAGTTAATGCTTATTCTTCTCAAACTATTCAAAAAAAAAAAATAGAAAAGGAAGGCAAACTTCCAAATTTATTCTAGAGGCCAGCATTACCCTAATAACCAGAGCGAGATAAAGGCTCCACTAAAAAAGAGAACTACAGGCCAATATCCCTGATGAACATGGACGCAAAAATTATCAAAACAATAATAGCAGATCCAAACCAACAATACATTAAAAGAATCATTCACCATGATCAAGTGGGATTTATTCTTGGGTTGCAAGAGTGGTTCAATATTTGCCAATTAATCAATGTGATACACCATATTAATAAAAAAAAGAATAAGAACCATATGATCATTTCAGGGGTGCCAGGGTGGCTCTGTTGGTTGGGTGTCTGACTCTTGATCTCACTTAGGTCTTGACCTCAGGGTCATGGGTTTGAGGCCTGCACTGGGCTCCACACTGGGCATGGAGCCTACTTAAAAAAAAAAAATACATATATATATGTTATCATTTGAATAGATGCAGGAAAAGCATTTGACAAAACACAACATCCGTTCTTAACTGACTGAGCCACCCAGGTATCCTTTTTTTTTTTTAAGATCTTTTATTTATTTGAGGAGGGCAGAAAGAGTACAACATCCATTCTTAATAAACACTCTGAACAAAGTAGGTTTAGAGGGAACATACCTGAAATAATAAAAGCTGTATACAAAAAAATCCATAGCTAATATCATCCTCAATGGGGGAAAAGCTGAGAACTTTTCCTCTATGGTCAGGAACAAGACAGGGATGTCCACTCTCACCATTGTTATTTAACGTAATACTAGAAGGCCTAGCCTCAGCAATCAGACAACAAAAAGAAAAAAGAGACATCCAGATTGGCAACGAAGTAGTGAAACTTTCACTGTTCGCAGATGACATGATACTCTGTGTAAAAAACCCAAAAGACTCCACCAAAAAAATTGCTAGAACTGATAGACAAATTCTGCAAAGTCACAGGATACAAAATCGATGTACAGAAATCTGTTGCATTTCTATACACCAATAATGAAGAAGCAGAAAGAGAAATTAAGGAATCGATCCCATTTACAATTTGCACCAACAAGCATAAGATACCTAGGAATATACTTAATCAAAGAGATAAAAGACCTGTACTCTGAAAACTGTAAAAAATTGGTGAAAGAAATTGAAGAGGGCACAAAGAAATGGAAAAACGTTCCATGTTCATAGATTAGAAGAACAAATACTGTTAAAATGTCTATACTAGCCAAAACAATCTACACATTTAATGCAATCCCTATCAAAAACCACCAGCATTTTTCACAGAGTTAAAACAAACAAACCTAAAATTTTTATGGAACCACAAAAGACCCCGAATAGCCAAAGCAACTAACCTTGAAAAAGAAAAGCAAAGCTGGAGGCATCACACTTCTGGACTTCAAATTATATTACAAAGCTGTAGTGATCAAACTGTATGGTACTGGCACGGGGGCACCAAGGTGGCCCAGTCAGTTAAGCACTTGATTTCAGCTCAAGTTATGATCTCGGGTCATGAGATCCAGCCCTGCATCACAGGCTCCCTTCTCAGCAGGGAGTCTGCCTAGGATTCTCTCTCCGCCACTCCCCTGTGCTCTCTCTCCTCAAATAAATAAATAAATAAATAAATAAATAAATAAATCATAAAAACAAAACAAAACCAAAATATCTGTATGGTACTGGCACAAAAATAGACCTGTAGATCAATGGAACAGAACAGAAAACTCAGAAATGGACCCAGAGCTACATGGTCAATCTACAAAGTAGGAAAGGATATCCAATGGGAAAAAGTCTCTTCAACAAATGGTGCTGGGAAAACTGGACGGCAACACGCAGAAGAATGAAACTGGACCACTTTCTTACACCATACACAAAAATAAATTCAAAATGGGTTAAAGACCTAAATGTGAGACAGGAAACCATCAGAATTCTAGAGGAGAACACAGGCAGTAACCTCTTTGACTTTGACCATAACAACTTCTTACTAGACATGTCTCTGGAGGCAAGGGAACAAAACCAAATATGAACTACTGGGACTGCACCAAAATAAAAAGCTTCTGCCCAGCAAAAGAAACAATCAACAAAAGTAAAAGGCAGCCTACAGAATAGAAGATATTTGCAAATAACATATCTGATAAAGGGTTAGTATCCAAAATCTATAAAAAAGTTTATCAAACTCAACACCCTAAAAACAAATAATCCAGGTAAGAAATGGGCAGAAGACATGAATAGACATTTTTCCAAAGAAGACATCCAGATGGCCAACAGACACATGAGAAGATGCTCAACATCACTCATCATCAGGGAAATGCAAATCAAAACTACCATGAGATATCACCTCACATCTGTCAGAATGGCTAAAATTAACAACACAGGAAACAACAGATGTTGGCAAGGATGTGGAGAAAGGGGAACCTTCTTGCACTGTTGGTGGGAATGCAAACTACTCTGGAAAACAGTATGGAATTTCCTCAAAAAGTTAAAAATAGAACTATCCTATGACCCAGCAATTTTACTACTAGGTATTTACACAAAGGATACAAAAACAAAGGTTTGAAGGGGCACATGCACCCCAATGTTTATAGCAGCATTATCAGCAATAGCCAAATTGTGGAATGAATGTCCATTGACTGATGAATGGATAAAGAAGATGTGGTATATACATGCAATGGAGTATTATTCAGCCATCAAAAAGAATGAAATCTTGCCCTTTGCAACACCATGGATGGAGCTAGAGTGTATTATGCTAAGCGAAATAAGTCAGTCAGATAAAAACAAATGATTTCACTCATGTGGAATTTAAGAAACGAAACAGATGAACATAAGGGTAGGGGGAAAACAAGAGAGGGAAGCAAACCATAAGAGAACTATGGAGAACAAACTGAGGGTTGATGGAGGCGGAGTAGGTAGGGGTTGGGCTAAATGGCTGGTGAGTATTAAGGAAGGCGCTTGTTGTGTTGAGCATTGGGTGTTATATGTAAGTGAGGAATCACCAAATTCTACCCCTGAAACCAATATTACACTATATGATAACTAACTAGAATTTAAATAAAAATTTGGAAGAAAAAAAAAAGAAAAGGAAAAATGTCTATTTGGGTCCTCTGCCCATTTTTTAATTGGATTGCATTTTTTTTTGGTGTTGTGTAAATTCTTTATACACTTGGATATTTGCATACTATTGCATAATTATTTACGAATATCCTTCCCCATTCAGNCCTCTGCCCATTTTTTAATTGGATTGCATTTTTTTTTGGTGTTGTGTAAATTCTTTATACACTTGGATATTTACATACTATTGCATAATTATTTACGAATATCCTTCCCCATTCAGGGTTGTCTTTTTTGTTGTCTTTTGTTGTTGATGGTTTCCTTTCCTGTGCAAAAGCTTTTATTTTGGTGTAGTCCCACTAGTTTATTCTTACTTTTGTTTCCTTTGCCTTAGGAGACAGATCTAGAAAAATGTTGCTAAGATGATGTCAGAGAAATTATTGCCTGTGTTCTCTTCTAGGATTTTTATGGTTTCAGGTCTCACATTTAGATCTTTAATCCATTTTGAGTTTATTTTTGTGAATGGTGTTATAAACTGGTCTAGTTTCATTCTTTTATATGTAGCTGTCCAGTTTTCCCAACACCATTTGTTAAAGAGACTGTCTTTTCCCCATTGTATATTCTTGCCTCCTTTGTCACAGATTAACCATATAATTGTGGGTTTCTTTATGGTTTCTCTATTCTATTCCATTCATCTATGTGTCAATTTTTGTGCTGATATCATATCATTTTGATTACTCAGCTTTGTAATACATCTTGAAATCTGAGATAGTGATACCTTCAGCCTTGTTCTTCTCTCTCAAGATTGCATTGGCGATTTCAGACCTTTTGTGGCTCCATAAATTTTAGTATTATTTGTTCGAGTTCTAGTCAAAATGTTAGCATTTTGACAGGAATTGCATTAAATTTGTGATTGTTTTGGGTAGTATGGACATTGTAACAATATTCTTCCAATCCATAAGCATGGAATATCTTTCTATTTGCTTGTATCATCTTCAATTTCTTTCACCAATTTTTTGATAGTTTTCAGAGTACAGGTCTTTTATCTCTTTGATTAAGTATATTCCTAGGTATCTTATGCTTGTTGGTGCAAATTGTAAATGGGATCGATTCCTTAATTTCTCTTTCTGCTTCTTCATTATTGGTGTATAGAAATGCAACAGATTTCTGTACATCGATTTTGTATCCTGTGACTTTGCAGAATTTGTCTATCAGTTCTAGCAATTTTTTTGGTGGAGTCTTTTGGGTTTTCCACACAGAGTATCGAGTTGTCTCTGAATAATGAAAGTTTCACTACCTCGTTGCCAATTTGGATGTCTCTTTTTTCTTTTTGTTGTCTGATTGCTGGAGGCTAGGCCTTCTAGTATTATGTTAAATAACAATGGTGAGAGTGGACATCCCTGTCTTGTTCCTGACCATAGAGGAAAAGTTCTCAGCTTTTCCCCATTGAGAATAATATTAGCTGTGGGTCTTTAGTATCTGGCCATTATGATGCTGAGGTGTGTTCCTTCTATCCCTATTTTGTTGAAGGTTTTTCTCATGAATGGTGGTTGTACTTTGTCAAATGCTTTTTCTGCATCTATTGAGAGGATCATATGGTTCTTATCCGTTCTTTTGCTAATGCGGTATATCACGTTGATCGATTTGGGAGTATTGAACTACCACTCAGTCCAGGAATAAATCCCATTTGATGGTGAATATTTCTTTTAATGTACTGTTGGATTCGATTTGCTAGTATCTGGTTGAGAATTTTTCCATCCATGTTCATCAGGGATATTGGCCTGTAATTCTCCTTTTCTAGTGGAGTCCTTGTCTGGTTCTGGAATCAAGGTAATGCTGGCCTCGTAGAATGAGTTTGGAAGTTTTCCTGCCATTTCTATTTTTTGGAACAGTTTGAGAAGAATAAGTATTAACTCTTCTTTAAATGTCTGGTAGAATTCACCTGGGAAGCCATCTGGCCCTGGACTTGTATTTGTTGGGAGATTTTTTTATTAGTGATTCCATTTCTTTGCTGGTTATAGGTCTCTTCGAATTTTCTATTTCTTCCTGTTTCGGTTTTGGTAGTTTATATGTTTCTAGGAATTTGTCCATTTCTTCCAGATTGCCCAATTTGTTGGCATATAATATTTCATAATATTCTCTTATAATTGTTGGTATTTCTGTGGTGTTGGTTGTGATCTCTCCTCTTTCATTCATAATTTTATATATTTGGGTCCTTTCTCTTTTCTTTTTGATAGGTCTTGCTAGGGGTTTATCAATTTTATTAATTCTTTCAAAGAATAGCTTTTAGTTTCATTGATCTAGTCTACTGCTGTTTTGTTGTTGTTGTTTGTTTCTATATCATTTATTTCCACTCTAATCTTTATTATTTCCCTTCTGCTGGCTTTAGGCTTTATTTGCTGCTGCTTTTCTAACTCCTTAAGGTGTAACATTAGGTTGTATATTTGAGACTTTTCTTGCTTCTTAAGGTTGGCCTGTAATGCTACATACTTTCCTCTTATGACCATCTTTGCTGCATCCCAAAGGTTCTGGACTGTCATGTTTTCATTTTCATTTGCTTCCATGTAACTTTTATTTCTTCTTTAATTTCCTGGTTAACCCATTCATTCTTTAGCAGGATGTTCTTTAACCTCCATATATTTGTGGTCTTTCCAACTTTTTTCTTGTGGTTGACTTCCTAGTGTTGTGGTCTGAAAATATGCATGGTATGATCTCAATCTTTTTGTACTTGTTGAGGCCTGATTTGTGACCCAGTATGTGATCTGTTCTGGAGAATGTTCCATGTGCACTCGAAAAGAATGTGTATTTGCTGCCTTAGGATGAAATGTTCTGAATATATCTGTTAAGTCCATCTGGTCCAGTGTGTCATTCAAAGCCATTGTTTCCTTGTTGATTTTCTGCTTAGGTGACCTGTCCATTGCTAGAAGTGGGGTGTTAACGTGCCCTACTATTATTGTATTCTTATCAGTGAGTTTCTTTATGTTTGTTATTAATTGATTTATATATTTGAGTGCTCCCAAGCTGGGGGCATAAATACTTACAATTGTTAGATTTTCTTGTTGGATAGACACCTTTATTATGATATAGTGTTTTCCATCTCCTGTTACAGTCTTTGTTTTTAAAATTTAGTTTGATATAAGTATGGCTACTCAGGCTTTCTTTTAACATCCATTAGCATGATATAAATTAGCAATTAGCATAATATAATTTGACCACATATTTTGTTATAATCTAAGCATAAATGCAATATTCTTCTTCAAATTTTATACATATTTAGAATAACTTTCCACTCCAGTTAAGTAGTAAAATAAAGTCTCATTTTCAATATGAATAAGAAAATATCTTGACTAAGTCTATATAGATTGATTTATAAAACCAAATAGGAAAGTTTTAAGTGTGTTAATGATTATGTACTTCATATCAAATGACTATTTGATTTTTAAGTAAGCTATTTATGCTCAATTTCTCAGTTTTTGCTAAAAATCTGTTTTGGAATTTTGCTATTAAATTTCAGCACCATTAGAACCTTATGATCTCAATTGTCTTGTTTTAAACACATGGGTATTTCTGTTGGAAATTGAGGCTAATTTACATAATTGTCAAGTGTCATCGTTTATTTACATGTTTATATTAATATATTAATCAATACTTATGTATACATGTTATATGAGTGACATATATAGTATATCTGTATTTATGTTCATACATATATTACCATATGTTTGTGTGTGATAAGACCTTTAGGCAGTGCTAATAATGTCCATTTCTTAATTTCTGCTTCATATAATTGTTTTTAAGAAATTAATCAAATACATTTTTAGTACCACCAGAAAACATAATAAAGAGAATCCTGTTTCTATTTTTTAATTTAATTAATTAATTAATTAATTAAAATAAAATAAAATAAAATGAGTTTCTTGTAGGCAGCATATAGATGGGTCTTGGTTTTTTACCCATTCTGACACCCTGTATCTTTTGATTGGAGTGTTTGGTCCATTTACGTTCAGAGTGATTATCGTTGGATATAAACTTAGTAATATTGTATTACCTGTAAAGTTATTATTTCTGGAGATTTTCTTTGTTCCTTTCTAGTCTTTGTTGCTTTTGGTCTTTCTTTCCCATTCAAAGAGCTCCCTTCAATATTTCTTGCTGGGCTAGTTAATGGGCATAAACTCCTTTAGTTTTTGTTTGTCTGGGAAACTCTTTATCTCTGCTATTCCGAATGACAGCATTGCTCGATAAGGTATCCTTGGCTGCATATTTTTCCCACTGAATAGCTATTTTTCCAAAGAAAATATGCAGATAGCCAATAGACACATGAAAAGATGCTCAACATCACTAATCATTAGGGAAATGTAAATCAAAACCACAATGAGATATTGCCTTATATAGTAGAATAGTTAAAAATAAAAAAACACAAGAAATATCAAGTGTTGGTGAGGATGTGGAGGAAAAGGAATGCTCATGCACTGGTTGGTGAGAAAAATTCAGCCACTGTGGAAAAAAATATGGAGGCTCCTCAAAAAATTAAAAATAGGGGTGCCTGGCTGTCTCAGTCGGAGGAGCATGCAACTCTTGATCTTGGGGTTCTGAATTCAAGCCCTATGTGAGGTAAAGAGATTACTTAAATAAAACAGTTTTCAGGGGCGCCTGGGTGGCACAGCGGTTAAGCGTCTGCCTTCGGCTCAGGGCGTGATCCCGGCGTTCGGGATCGAGCCCCACATCAGTCCTCTGATATGAGCCTGCTTCTTCCTCTCCCACTCCCCCTGCTTGTGTTCCCTCTCTCGCTGGCTGTCTCTATCTCTGTCAAATAAATAAATAAAATCTTTAAAAAAAAAAAAAACAGTTTTCAAAAATTAAAAATAAAGGGCCACCTAGGTGGCTCAATCAAGCATCCAACTCTTAATTTTGGCTCAGGTCATGATCTCACGAGCTGTGAGACTGGCCCCCATTTGGGTCGGGCTTCATTCTCAGCAGGGAGTCTGCTTAAAAATTCTCTCCCTCTGCCCCTCCCCCCACTCTTGTGCTCTCTCTCCCTCTCTCAAATAAATAAATAAATCTTTTAAAGAATAAAAAATAAAAATATCATATGATCCAGTAATTCCACTACTCAGTATTTACTCAAAGAAAATGAAGACAGTAATTCAAAAAATATATCACCCCTATGTTTATTGCAGCATTTTTACAAAAACCAAGATATGTGAGCGATGCAGACTGGCTGGTTCCAAGGACCCAGGGGGTCCTGCAGGACAAGCCAAGAGGATTCTTGGCTTTGTGCAGGATAGAAATCAAATGCAAACTGAGAGGAAGTAAGAGCAGCATTTATTGAAGACCTAAAGGGAGCATAGATACAGACAGAGCATCAGGAGATGTGCAAAGGAAAGAACAGTGAGTCTCCTTTTTGCTTGGAGTCTGGGGTTTTTATTGAGGCTTGCAGTCCAGTGCAAGCATCTTCTCAGGCGTCCAGGAACAAAGACAAGTATTTAGCTGTCCTTCATAAGTCACTTATGCCCTGAAGCCAGGGGTCTGGTGAGTCAGTGGTCTTGGAAAATTTCACGATGACCCTGCCTGGTCACTGCTTAGATATTACCTATTGTGCTGGAAGAATCCAAAGAAATCATTAACTCCTTGACCTTCACAAGGAGGGTATACATCATCTGTTCTGTAAGGCATGTGTAAGTGAAGGCGTAGGTCCTAGCAAGAATAGAAGCAGGAAAAGGAACGAAAAAAAGCAATTTTTCATGGAGTCCCTTTAGTTTCCTTGTATCAGAAGTAGCCCAAATATTCATCCATAGATGAGTGGATAAAGAAGATGTGGTATCGATACACAATGGAATATTACTCAACCATAAAAAAGAATGAAATCTTGCCATTTGCAACAACATGGATGGATGTAGAGAGTATAATGCTAAGTGAAATAAGTCAGTCAGAGAAAGACAAATACCATATGACTTTACTCATATGCGGAATTAAACAAACAAAACAAATGAATAAAGGAAAAAGACAAACGAAAAGCCAGACTCTTAAATACAGAAAATAAACTGAGGGTTGCCAGAGGGGAGGTGGGTGGGGGGATGGGTGAAATTGATAAAGAGTAGTACGTTTATTTTGATGAGCACGGAGTGAAGTAAAGAATTATTGAATCATTATATTGTACACCTGAAATAATGTGACACTGTATATTAATTATACTTCAATTTTTGAAAAGGGAAAAATAGTGGCCTTATAAGGCCAACAATCTCTATCATTACCCCCAGAAAGTGATTTTTTTAATTTACTACTTTGGCTGGTAGTTTAAAGAGGCGTGGCCTTCCCTATTGTGATAGCTCTTATCCTTAGGGCAAGGATACCAAATGAGGATTTACTGGGGAGTATTCATGAGATCAACCCCAGGGCGGGGAGTAGACAAGCAGAATTAGGCAGAGGAAAAAGTATAACTGTGATGCAGTCACAATCCAGGGAAGCTTTGTAGTTGGAACGATTTTTCGGAGTAGTCTCAAACTGGGGCGAGAGGTCTGGTACCTTCACTCCTGAGTCCATTGGATATAAGATGGCTGACCCTAGAAAACTTTGGGTAAGTTATCTCACCTAAATTCTCACCCAGAATTGCCAAGGGCAATTTCTGGAAAGGAGCTGAGCTAAGGCTGCCGTGTGCAAATACTGTTATAGCAGCTGAGGAAAAGAGTGTTGCAGTCCTGCAGGAGGGGAATCTGAGCCATATGCCCCAAAACAGAGTGGCTTAAATAAATTAGAAGTTGTTCTCTCTCTCTCTCTCAACAGTCCAAAAGTAGGCGGGTCTGGAAGAAAATGGAACGGTGGTTGCCAGGAGCTGGGGGAAGGAGGGAATGGTGAGGTGTTGTTTAATGGGGACAGAGTTTCAGTTTTGCAAGATCAAAAGGGTTCTGGGGACGGATGATGGTGACAGATGCGCAACAATTCAAATGTACTTAACACACTGCACTGTACACTCAAAAATAGTTAAGACAGTAAATTTTATGTTGTGCATTTTTTTACCACCAAAAAAAAAAAAAAGAGGCCGGGGGTGGGGCAAAACATAGATGGCTTTCAGGGTAGTTCAGTTCCTGACAATCAGGGACCCTGATTCCTTCCATCTTATGGCTCCGCTATCTTCTAAGTAGTTCTTCCCACACTTTAATATAAATGTGAATCACCTGGGTGTCTCATTAAACTGCAGGCTCTGATGAAGTTATCTGGGGTGGGGCCTATTCTAACAAGTTCTGTTGCTGATACTACTAGCCCATGGGCCACACTTAGAGTAGCATGATGCTAGGGCATTGGTTTTGTCTGAATGATCTGAGCTGTGTCACTGTCAAGTCTGATTTCCAGCTCAACAGACAGGGAAAGAGAGGAAGCAAAGAGCCAGCAAATTCCTTTTAAGGAAGAGATTTGGAAGCTGCACAAGGCACCTCTGTTTCCATTCCATTGGTGACAGTTTAGTCACATGGCCACGCCAACTATGTATCTATCACTATGGAAGATGGGCAAACAGATTTCGGAGGATAACTAACAGTCTTCTGTGCATCTTGCTCTAGGTATCAGTTTCTTCATCTTTTAAGTTGAGGTTTTTTATTATTTTTTTAAGATTTTATTTATTTATTTGACAGAGAGAAAGAGTGAGCACACGCAGGCAGAGCAGCAGGCAGAGGGGGAGGGAGAAGCAAGCTCTCGGCTGAGCAGAGAGCCCAACATGGGGCTCGATCCCAGGACCCTGGGATCATGACCTGAGCTGAAGGCAGACGCTTAACTGACGGAGCCACCCAGGTGCCCCTAATTGAGGTCTTTATACATCTAATTGTCTGGGTTCTGTGACACCAAATGTCCTCAATGACATACACCTGGATTCAGTGTTTACTTATGGCTGCTTTCCTTAATGGGAAAGGAAAAAAATTTGTTTTGAGACAAAGAAGATTTAAACATGTTATTTACTACTTACTTTCTTCTACTGGAAGTGCATTATTAGCCGAACAGGATTTCAGGTGTGAAGATGCAAAAATGAAGAAACGAGAAACGAGCTGAATTGCTCTGTGGGAGAAAAAAGAGAGATTTAGGAGTTCAGAGGGAAAATCCCAAGGGCTTTAAAGCTGACTGTAACCAGGCACAGCCCGACAAGTCTGCCTGAAAAACAAGGCTAGAAGGGAGAGATGATAGCTGGTGTCTGGCAATGAACTTGGGGAGAGAACAGAGCTGGTTAATGGGGTTTTTTATTAAATTTTATTGTGTGCTATATGATGTAATCCTCCAATCCATCTTCTCCACAAAATTTTCCCTCTAGTGCCTTGTAGAATGGATTTTCTTTTGAGATATAACAAGAAGCACTGAGTCCTACCCTAAGGGTAGCACGAGGCAGGAAAAGTGGTTGGCACTGGGTTATAGAATGCAGTAAATGTTCTCATTTATCTTCAACACTTGCTTTAAAATAAAAAAGAAGAAAACAAAACACGCGTGTGCGCGCGCACGCACACACACACACACACGACAAAGAACAGGCAGGCTTCATTGCAGTCCAGGAGGTTAACTGGGGTATGTGTTTGCTCTGATGACACGCTCTGAGAGCCTCAGCGTCTTCATCCAACACCTGAGGAACAAATACTTTCTAAGTTTCCTTACAGCTTGACTCTTCTGTGACTCAAAATCAAATGTGAAACAGAAGTAAAACTGAATCAACCATAATTTATCAGTTCGGTGGTACCAAGAAGGCAGACATATCAATGAAGAATTGAGATAATGTAATTTAGTGCAAACAAAACAAAACACAGAACTAAAATGCATGGAGGATTAAAGATAAAGTGCCTTTCTTGACTTGGAAATCTTTATAATTACATCAATTCTTCACTTTGTGCCTTGCGTTATACTTTTGCTTTTAAAAAAACAAATATCATTCTTCAGTGTGTTTTTGCTCTGACTTTACAAGAGGGAGCGTCTTGGGATAAGATTGTTACATATATAGAATACGTAACAAAGGCACGTGGAACAAAATTTAAAAGACACAAGGGGTTATACAGGGAAATGTCTCCCTTTGTATCCTTCTCCTCCAGCCCTTCTGTCCCCCTGAAGGCAAGCAGCTGTTTTGAGGGTATCCTTGAAGAGAAGTTATCCGGATACATAATAAGTAGGAGGCTATAATGAGATCCTTTCTTAGTTTCAGCTGCATCCTCAAAGGTTAAGAGAAAACAGTAGCTACCACATACATTCACATTCAAAGGAGAGTGGCTACCTTCCAAACAGGACTTACAAAGGAGAGAATCAAAAACCAGCTTTGCAAACCTTGGCCACTCTTGAGGGTATAAGAGGCCTGAAACTGAATCCCCCAGAGAGGGGGATTTCCTTGGAAAGGACTATGTCAATCTTGTGTGGTTTCCTTATGCCCTTGGGGGTCAGGAGGATGGTGTTTTCCCTTACCTTAAACCAAAAAGAAGCCTTCAGGGGTGCCTGGGTGGCTCAGTCGGTTGAGCATCTGCCTTCCGATCAGGTTGTGGTCTCGGGGTCCTGGGATGGAGCCCCACATCAGGCTCCTTGCTCAGCGGGGGGTCTGCCTTTCCCTCTGCACCCCCCCCACATGTGTGGTCTCTCTCAAATAAATAAATAAAATATTAAAAAAAAAAAAAAAGACCTTCCAAGGGACCACTTGGAGGGCTGGGCTAGATGGCATCCCCCAGAGTTTGGAGGACATGGTGGAATGATATCTTATGCACAGCTGGGAGATTTAAGGTCAGAAGCTATGGCTGTAGGTCCAAAGAGGCCGCGAATGGAGAGGCTAAGCTTTCCTGGGAGTGAGCTGCATTGACATGAGGATTCAGTGGATTCAGGGGCAAAAACCAGGTTGAAATTGGCATAAAAACATTACTCAATTGGGCTGCCCAGAGGGACATGAGATCCCAAAAGAGACAGACAGAGTGTGTCATCCTCAGACATCCACGGGCCGAGGGTTAGAGGTGAAAGTGGCGTGCCGGAGAGAGGCCAGCACCATGTCTCAGGAACTGCAATTGGATGTTACTAGTTGGGGATCTCTGAGAAAACCACAGAAGAGCTCGAGAATCGGAACCAGAATCTGCTATTCCTAAAAGCCCCCGACTAGAATTACCTGTTTGTCAATCAGGTATGACCCTTCCCGTCTTTTACTTTTCCCCTCTTCTTTCAAACCTGGAGGAGCTGGAGGAGTTTAGAGAAGCAGGGAAGGGGCCGGTTAAGACCAAGGCTGAGAAGCCAACGAGCTTCCCAGCCCTCCCCTTTCCTCAGGCTCAGAGCAGAGCTGAGCTCTCATTTACTGAGGCTTGGAGTTTCAGGTATTTCATTGGAGTGGCCAGCTTAATTACAGAAATGAAAGTATTATGGGAAATTAAAGTGCTCAGGGGAATTTTGATCTTTTTTTTCCTAAGGGTGACCAAAAAGGTTATGATCTTCCACAAGATTTCCTCCAAGGTTTAAAGGGATAGTGAAGGGAAAGAATGAAGTACTTTTTATTTATACTTTGAGTGCTACAAAACCATATATGTGCATACCATACATACTGTTCTACACTTTCCTTTTTTATCATAATATAGCTGGGTGGCTGTTCCATATTAGCATATACGAATTTACTGCATTCTTCTAAACAGCTGCATAGTAGACCATTTAAAGGATGTACCATGATTTATTTTAATCATTCCCTTTTAGGATGTTGTCAATATCTTAGTAAGTCTTAATCCATAAAGAAAAAATGTAGAAAAAATTTAAAACAAACACTTTGTTTTGACTCTATTTAAATAAACACACTTTTTAAATATTTTATGTGAAAGATATTTCCATTTTAGAGAAGCTTTGTAAAAAAGAAAAAAGACCCTCATTGCTAAGTTTTAGAGCAATACACAACACACTTAGTTACCCACTAGATGATTGTCGTTAGTGATTGAAAGCTGAAACTGAAAACATTCAATATTAAGCAAAGCAATTACAATTAAATTCATTTTGGAATTTGACTGAGCCACATAAACACATTTTCCTCCTGTTTCAAATGATAATATTTCAATACTACCTAGGAGGATAGAAGTAGATCAATTATTTATTTTAAAAATCTCCTTTTGGGGTGCCTGGGTGGCTCGGTCGGTTGAGCGTTTGCCTTCAGCTCAGGTCATGATTCCAGGGTCCTGGGATCAAGCCCAACATTGGGCTCCCTGCTCAGTGAGGAGCCTCTCTCCCTCTCCCTCTGCCACTCCCCCTGCTTGTGCTCTCTCTCTCTCTCTGTGTCAAATAGATAAACAAATAAAATCTTTTTTTAAAAAAGTATATGGTACTTCCTTAAAAATAAAATAAAAATAAAATTATCTTTTTATCTGAGGGACACCTGGGTGGCTCAGTCAGTTAAGCATCTGCCTTCAGCTCAGGTCATGGTCCCAGAGTCCTGGGATCGAGTCCCACATCGGGCTCCTTGCTCAGCGGGGAGCCTGCTTCTCCCTCTGTGCACTGCTCCCCCTGCTTGTGCTCTCTCTCTCTCTTTGACAGATAAATAAATAAAATCTTTTTTAAAAACTCTTTTGGTCTGATTAATAAAAAGTTTTGTGTTTGGAATGTATTAGATACTGTTCTAAGTTCATTACTAATGTTAACTCATTTAATCATCATAACAATCCTGGGAAGTAAGTATTGTCATTACACCCAGGTTACAGGTAAGGAAACCGAGGCGTAGAGTAGCTAAGTAACTTGGCCAAGGTTGCATAGTTAGAAAGTGACAGAGCAAGGATTTGAACACAGGAAGTCTGGCTTCGGAGTTCATGATCATGGACACTACACCATGCTGTCCCTCTGTAAGCTGATTCTAACTCTATCACATCCCTGCAAGGATAAAGACTTACGAAGGGCTTTTTTATTTTTTCACTTTTTAAAAAAATTCAAATACAATTAACATACAGTGTATGGTTAGTTCCAGGTGTACTATATAATAATTCAACGATTCTATGCACTTCTCAGTGCTCATTATATGGAATGTTTTCTTAAGGCAGAACTAGTTGTCAAAGCCATAATCTTCCACACTCTCATCATTAAAGAAAATTGATTGAGTGCACACTACCCAGAGGACACCATTCTGGCACTGTGGATAAGAGAGATACAACATGCCCCCTGCTCTTGAAGGGACTTAATCTAATTTGCCTGCTGGGTCCAAGGAAATTGCCAGAGGCAGTATTCTATGGAGTTACCAGGTCAGGTCCCAGGAAAAAATTAGGAAACGTGATCATTAAATCCAAATGGGGAAAGATAAGAGAAAGCCAGAAAGCAAATTCAATCAGCTTGGGACTGGAGGAGAGCTAATATGTGAGATGTAGAAAGCAGACTAAAGGAAAGAGATCTTGAATCCTTACCTGAGTGAAGAGTTCAGGCGGTGGCCACAAATGGTTACCAGTGGTCTCTGGTGTGGGTGAGAGTGTGGCGAGAAGAGTCAAAGAGTTAAAACCCATGTGGAGGAGGTCATGTTTACGCATCTTATATATGGGAAATCAAGGTTCCAACCTACTCCAGATAGTACTTTTTTAATAGTACACACTAGAAATTTATAGACATGATTGACTGATCTTGATAAGCCAAGAAAAACCTAAGGCAGGAAGGGAAGACTCAGATGCCTAGAGAGCCCAGGCTGGTAAACGACTGTAACGGGTCCAGGGCAGCCAAGTGAAGGGTGCTTGTCCCCTTCTGATGCCATTCAACAGCCCCTCTGGGGGCAGCAGCCCAGGATTTTATCATGGAACTGTTTCATGCCAACAATCCTTGCGTACTCAGGAAGCGGCCACTGTAGGGAAAGCGGTACTAGCTGAAAGGCAAAATAGCTGAAAGAGAAGTTACAGAAACACACTGGTTCTTTTCTTTAGAGATTCTAAGGGGAAGTCGGCCACGTGAGGGTTGACGGGTCTCCCACAAAGATATGTGGATGACAAAGGCAGACAGCTGGATTGTAGGTTCCTCCAAATACTTTGTTCCCTTAGGGTGTAAACAGGCCTCATACTTATTTTCAGAGACAGAAAGGAAGGAGGGTAGCTAAAGAAAGTGGGTCAGACCACAACCAGTTTTAGGTGGGCTGGGGTGGGGGAGGAACCCCAGGAAATAGAGCAGGCAGTGACAGCTGTGAGGAGTAGAGGAAGGAGAGCCGAATCCCTAGGGAGCCTGCTAACGGCAAGAAAGAAGCTCTGAGGGAGATGGCCTAGAAATCGGAATGGAGCGGGCACTTCTAGACTGCCTTGCCCATGGGGTTCTGGGATAGTGCCCAATGAGAACGTTTTTTAAAGCAAGCACGTGGGAGAAAATATGAAACTCTTCCTGATTGGATAAAATTAGTTAAGTAAAAATCATGATAGTGTAGCTGGTGTGAGCGTTTAGGTTATTTGTTTTGATTTGCCCAAGTTGGCTCTCCAAGGGCTGCCGCCATTTGGCAGGAAATCATATTCCACTTTTCTTCGGGGGGTAATACTTGCAGCCAAGGAAGAAATTGCATTAGAATAGCTTCGTTTATTTTCTCTATTTAAGAGGCAGTTTGGGGGCACCTGGGTGGCTCAGGCGGTTAAGCATCTGCCTTCGGCTTGGGTCATGATCTCAGGGTCCTGGGATCAAGCCCCCACATCGGGCTACCTGCTCGGCAGGGAGCCTGCTTCTCTCTCTCTCCCTTCTGCTCGTGCTCACTCTCTCTCTCTCTCAAATGAATAAACAAAATCTTTAAAAAAAAAAAAAAGAGGCAATTTGTCCTAACTTGATTTTCTTCCTCTGCTATATATCTAAATTTTGGCCTTCCTCTTATCATGCCCAAAAAAAAGTTTCTAAAAATTAAGTGATGAAAAGTTCTAAAGAGGAAAAGAAAGAAGGTGACAAAATGGGTTGGCTCTACAAGTAAGAGATCTTGAGACCTGCAATCTAAAAAGTTTAGACTTTTACATTCAATACTTTATTCCTAGTCCATTGGGGTTTGTCTGTTTCAAAAATTCCATACATAAATTTCAGGAAAATAAGAGTGTACGCCCACCATAGTGATTTTATTCCATATCTAGCAATTTGGAGAAATAACAGTTTTATTATTTTAGAGGCAGCCAAGAAAGAACTTTGGACAGTGAATGACGTCAGAAACATAGTTCTTGATTTTGGAAATGTATTAATTTCAACCATCATGCATCTAACAAATGATAGAGGCCCAAACTAAACTAAAAATTTCTAGTAAGAAAGAAGATATTTGCAGGTTTCATCAGGGAAAAAAATACACTGGGCCTCTAGGTAATGATTAATTATATATAAATAAAAATATAAATTGTATATATAATAGAAGTTATATATAAATCCTCTGCCTCAGAATCGTCCAGAAGGTTTAATCTGAACTCTTTGTTAGGTCACTTCAAGGCACAGTGCAGTTTATTAAGTAATGCTAGTTTTCTAAAAGAAGCTGAATACATTATAATGGACTACCAAATTACTTAATATATATGGAGCTGCCTTTTAAAAATGATCCTGTAGAAAGGGGCCGTGCATTGTTACCAAAAGCCCCTCTAACTATGATTAAAAATAGAACTTTAAGAGATCAATGTTGAAATAAGTAATTTGGTAATTCCCTTTTGAAAATAAGTTTCAGCAGTGCCTTTTTAGTTGCTTAGCAAAATCGTTATTACAAAGAAATTACGCTCAAAATAAGCATATCGTATTAAAATGTAGACTATTCCTTAAAGATCTTTTTTTTTTTCCTTCTTGGATAAATTTACCCTCTCTGACAAAAAGATTCCAGAATGTGGCAGGTGGGTGGTGCATGTAGTCTTCCAGCCTAAGCAAAGCAAACTTAGGAACAGATTTTAAAAAATAGATTAAGTGTTTTCTAAGCTACTGCTTGCCTACACTAGCCAGCTGAAGGCTTTAAATAATTTAATCCCTACAACAACTGCCAGCTCCAACTGGAAGCCTTAAACAAGGCCTGGATTCACTGAGGACTCCAACAGGTGCAGTCTAATCATGCTTCCCTAAATCTGCTATTGATCTGTGCATGTGCAGGACACTAATTCAATTAATCCAAATGCCTCTTGTTTTGTCCCATCTTCCACTATCCTATTACCTAAGACATTCATCTATTTTTTTCCAGAGAGATACTTAACACATGAGTTTGTTTTCCAATGTTGTTTTTCTAAGCAAAGCCCTCTTAATACAGGGTAAGCAAATTAACTAATAAATTACTTTCTTCCTATTGTTATTGTTTTTTCTATCCAACTGATTTTTCTATATTAGCATTTACTGAGTGCTATTAGAGTCACTCAGATTTTTTCCTTCTACACATTTATAAGATGTACAAGAATGTATTTGTTGCTTATATATTCAAATATATTTACAGAGAAAATTTACACATTCCTTGTATATAATCAGACTGAGATAACTTTTCCTATCAAGTTGAACTGAAAAACCAAAAAAGAAAAGACCACTATCATGCCCTCAGTAATCAACATATAATGACATTATAATAAGATCTCTGCCAGGCATTCAGTAAAAAGAATTTTAAAAGCCAATAGCTATCTGGATATTCACGTGCAAAATGATGAAGTTGGGGATCCTATACCAACACCATATGCAAAAATTAACTCAAAATGGATTAAAGACCTAAATGTAAGACCTGAAACTACAAATCTTCTAGGAGAAAACATAGAGGGAAAAACTTCAGGACATTGGATTTGGCAATGATTTTTTTGAATATGATACCAAAAGCACAGGCAACAAAGCAAACATAGAAAAGGGGACTACTTCAAACTGTACAACTTCTGAGCATCAAAGGAAACTATAAAGAGTAAAAAAAATCAACCTATAGGAAGGGAGAAAATATTTGCAAATCATGTATCTGGTAAGAGGTTAATATCCAGAATATATAAGGAACTCTTACAACTCAACCACAAAAAAACACATAATCCTATCAAAAATGGGCAAAGGACTTGAACAGACATTTCTCCAAAGAAGATATACAAATGGCCAACAAATATATGAACAGATGCTTAACATTACTAATCATAAGAGTCATGCAAATCAAAACCACAATGAGATATGGCCACTATCAAAATAACAGAAAATAACAAGTGTTGGTGAGAATGTGGAGAAATTGGAACCCTTGTGCCCTGTTGATGGGAATATAAAGTGCGGTAGTCACTATGGAAAATAGTATGGAGATTCCTTAATAAATCAAAAAAAGAATTACCAAGGGGCGCCTGGGTGGCTCAGTTGGCTAAGTGTCCATCTCTTTATCTCAGCTCAGGTCTTGATCTTGGGGTCATGAGTTCAAGTGTGTATTGGGCTCCATGCTCAGCAGAGCTTGAACTCACTTAAAAAAAAAAAAGGGGGGGGCACCTGGGTGGCAGAGCGGTTAAGTGTCTGCCTTCGGCTCAGGGCGTGATCCCGGCGTTATGGGATCGAGCCCCACATCAGGCTCCTCGCTATGAGCCTGCTTCTTCCTCTCCCACTCCCCCTGCTTGTGTTCCCTCTCTCGCTGGCTGTCTCTATCTCTGTCAAATAAATAAATAAAATCNAAAAAAAAAAAAAAAGAAAGCTTTAAAAAAAAAAAAAAAGAATCACCATATGATCCAGCAATACCACTTCTGGGAATTCAAAAGAATTCAAAGCAGGATCTCAAAGTGATACTTGCACACTCACTTTCAGTGCAGCATTATTCATAGTAGCCAAGAGGTGGAAGCAACCCAAATGTCCATCAATGGATAAATGGAGTAAGAAAATGTGTTATATGCACACAGTAGAATATTACACAGCTTTAAAGAAGAAGGAAATCCTGTCATTACAACATGGATGAACCTCAAGGACATTATATCAGTGAAATAAGCCAGTCACAAAAGGACAAATGTTGTATGATTCCACTTATAAGAAGTACCTAAGGTAATCACAATCTAGCAATAGGAAGTAGAAAAATGGTTATCAAGGGCTGGGGAAACAGAAAGGGGGAAAATTAGGGTTTTATTGGTTGTGAAGTTTCAGTTTTGCAAGATGAAAAGCTGTAGATTTGTTGCACAACAAGTGAATATATGTAACTGTACACTTGAAAACGGTCGAGGGGAGGGCACCTGGCTGGCTCAGTTGGTGGAGCGTGTAACTCTTGATCTCGGGGTTGTGAGTTCAGGACCCATGTTGGGTGTAGAGATTACTTAAAAATAAAACCATTAAAAACAAACGGTAGAGGTGGTAAATTTAATGTTATATGCGTTTTGCCACAATAAAACAAATAAATAAATATCATGGTAGAAAAACCCAATAGCTGTCTTCCTGGAAAAATTCTTCTTCTAACACTTTTCTCCTCTCCCACTCCAATGTTAATAGAATTATTTTTCCCAACTCTTTGTTTTGTAAAATTTAAAAATCCGGAGGGGTGCGTGGCTGGTTCAGTCAATAGAGCAGGCAACTGACTCTTGATCTCAAGGTTGTAAGTTCAAACTCCACGTTGGGTGTAGAGATTACTTAAAAATAAAATCTTTAAGACAAATTTAAAACCAGGGGCGCCTGGGTGGCTCAGTTCGTTAAGCATCTGCCTTCAGCTCAGGTCATGATCCAGGGGTCCTGGGATCGAGCCCCAGGAGCCCTGTGTCAGGCTCCCTGCTCAGCTGGGAGTCTGCCTCTCCCTCTCACTCTGCCCCTCCCCACTGCTTTTGCTCTCTCTTGTTCTTGCTCTCTCTCTCAAAAAATTTTAAAAACCAGAAAACTTGTAAGAATTGTAAATATGAATACTCATCCTAGATTCATTTAATTGTTAACATTTTGCCAAATATGCTCTCCCTCTCTCTGTCTCTATCTTTCTACATATACACATATATACATATAACATATACACACACATCTATAACACATACACACACATCTATACATACACACATATACATATATAAGTATTTGCTAAATTATTTACACGTTAGTGTCAGACTTCATGATACTTCTAAATATTTCAGCCTGTATATCCTAAGAACGAGGATATCTTCTTCATAATCATAATATAATTGTTACACTTATTAAAGAAAAAATTATTCATGACACCTGTTCGAGATGATAAGGCAGACTTTATTGAGGGAGAACTACTACAATGGGGTTTTGTGATATGGGAGAGGGATTGAGCTCCACTCCAACTCCAGCAAAGACAAATGGGAATTTATAAGGAAGAAGCAGGGTGAATGTCAGTTGAGGGAAAATTGCTAAAACGAAACATCAGAGAGATTATGGCTAAACCCGATGATGGAAGGTCCCTGATTGGCCCAGTTGTAGAATATGCAACCCTTGATCTTGGGGTCATAAGTCCGAGCCCCTTGTTGGGTGTAGAGATTACTTAATAAAATATAAATAACATAAATAAATTGAATAATGGGATTTTTGCTGAAGGCAGGCCAGGGTGATAAGATATGGAAGGTAAGGGATGACAAATTTAATCAGATATCACGAGTGGTCAGATGGATGAGAGATTTTTCCATATACCGACCCAGCAGGATTCTTGCTAAAACTATACTTGATGTGCCAAGGACAGAGCCCAAGGTCAGGGGCATAGTCAGAAAGAGGACTCAGAGGAGCCTGACTCAAGTTCAGTCAAAAGAGAGAGACTTTGTCATATTTGGGAAATTTAACATGGATGCAATATTATTATCTACCATATTCAAACATCCCAAATTGTCCCAATAATGTCTTATATTTTGTTTTGACCAAGGACCTCCTAATTAAGGATCACACATTGTATTCAGTTGTGACATCTCTTTGGTCTCTCCTTTGTTTTTTTTTGTTTTTTTTTAAGATTTTTTCTATTTATTTAAGAGGGAGAGAGTGCATGCCCGAAGGAGAGCACAGGCAAGGAGGGGGAAAGAGAGGCAGAGGCAGAAGCAGACTCCCCACTGAGTAGGGAACCTGCTGCTGGGCTCAATACCAGCACCCCGAGATCATGACCTGAGCCAAAGGCAGACACTTAACTGCTTAACTGATTGAGTCACAGGTGCCCCTCTTTGGTCTCTTTTAATCGAGAATAGCACCCATCTTTTTTTTTTTTCCTTTTTTTGTCTTTCATTACATTGACATTTATTAAGAGTCAGGACAATTGTTTTGCCAAATGTCAATCAATCTGGATTTCTCAATGGTTTTCTCATAACTAGATCTAGGTTAAAAATTTGGCAGCTACTATGTTGTTGATTTGTGCCCTTTTCCTATCAGGTGGTATGCCATAAAGGGTTAACCCAACAGGTTTGGCTGCTCAGACTCTGCACATTCCAAAGCAAGGATTGGACCTTGACCAGCTCCGGAGAGATAACCTCTGAGCCCTTGGAATATCCTGCCTGAAAAAGAGTGTTTTTGTATGCCTTGGGCCATCCTGTATCAGTTTGAGAAGATAATTTATGCTAGTAATTTGATTTATGGTGAATACCTGTTTTCATATGCCTCAGGCCCTGGTCTATGCTGCATCAGTTTGACCTCTGGAATCTGGTGACTAGGTTCCTAAGGTCAGTCACATGGTGATACATGCCTCTGGGACTGGCCCCCAATAAAACCTGGAGAACCACAGGTTGGGTCAGCTTCTTTGGTTGCCAACACTTGACACATACGGTCACACATGGCTGCTAGGAGAATTGAATGCTCTCCGTGTGACCCCACTGAGAAAGGACAACTAGAAGCTTGTTCCTAGTTTTTCCCAGACCTTGCCCCATATTCCTTTTCACTTTGCTGATGTTAATCTATATCTTTTCACTATAATAAACTGTAACTGTGAGAATAACAACTTTAGTTTTCTGAGTCCTTCCAGTAAGTCATCAAACCTAAGGGGGGGTCTTACAGTTAGTTGCTTCATCACTGTTGTTAACTTGGTTCATTTCTTTAAGGTCCTCCTGAATTTCTCTGATAGAAAGATATCTGTTCCCTTTGCAATTAGCAAGTATTCTGTAGAGTGATACTTTGAGACTGTATGAATATCATGTTCCCATCAGTCTTTCACGTAAGAGTTGTATTATTTATTGATGATTCTTTTTTAAGTCAATTATTACAGGGTCTATAAATGGTGATTTTTTTTTTCTGTAACAGGGACTCATAGCTTCTTTTTTGTCAATCAATGAGCTATAACCCATTCCTATTATCACTTACTTCATTGCTCAAACTCACCAGTATTTGACCTGTGGGACCCCCTTTAAGCTGGCTCCTGTGTCCCCTTGGTTTTTCAGCAATTCCTTACTTTCTGATACAATAAGATGTTCTCAAGTCATCTTGTCTTTCCCTGCCCCAGCCTTGGAATTGACCATTTCTCCAAGCAGCCCTTGTTCCTTTTAATTTCCTTGTACATTAATTCCAGGAAGAGTCATCCATATCCTCCAGGAGTGACAAATTGAAAACAGAGTCAGTCAAATTGTTTAGTAGGAGACAAGGAGAGAAATTCCGATCTACTTACAACCTTAAGAGTCCCTGGTCATAGATGAATCTTTGGGTACTTCTTCAAGAAAACCTCAACCATGCATACTTTCCTTACTGGAAAAGTAAATGTGTTGTATGTGGATACAATCCCCTCTATATCCTGTGACCTAACACTCTGAGAAGGTGGTCTAACATATCACAGGATTCCCAGAGAAGTCAAACTGTACTTATTCTAAGAAGCCAACATCTGACTTTCCAACTGTTACCAAATCTGGTCAGAGCACACTACCAGGTCAGACTACCCCACATTTGTCCCAAGTGTTTCAGTTTAGAAGTTGAGGACCTATTGATCTCACCTCTTTATAGTAGGAGGTGGCCCATGTTTAGAGTTTGGTTTAATTCTAAATTAACTTAAATTAATTCTGAATTGGGAAGTGATTAAAAGGTTTTGAGCAGTAGAGTGAAATGATTCGGCTACATTTTAGCAGGATCACTCTGATAACTGTATAGAGAATAGACTGAAGGGCATATGGTAGCTACTGGAAAACACTCTCAATGGCTTCCTGCATAATTGATTGAGGGCCACAGCTGTGGTGTTTTAAGGCCATGCTTTGCACTGGCTGCTCTTAGCCAATGGCTGAGCATAGCAGAGATACTAAGGCAGCCCCCCCTCCCCCACCAAGAATCACAGGACTCCTCTGACAGATGACTTTGGCACAAGGACTTTTTTTAACTGCACAGTAGCCTAAGACTGTCCCCCCCCC